>NC_051154.1:118722930-118953773 GCF_013339745.2 Dermacentor silvarum
CCACTCAAGCTGGCAAACAGCATGTTCTTCTAGCAATGACTGGACGATACGTGCTTTATGGATCGGGCTGCGGTCGTGTTGAAAAAATAGCAGCCGTCGCTGAAGGGACCGTCCAGCGCATACGGAACGAGGTGTCTAGTGATGACGTCGCAGTACCGTGATGCAGTGAAGGGCCCTTCCAGACGCACAAGGTGACCAAGGCCATCTTTGCTGATTGCTCCCCACACGCTCACGGAACACCGTCCACTGGATAGAACACTCTGTGTGTAATTAGGCAGATATCTGCAAGAAATAGCATACAATTGGGTTCCAGCGGCGCGTCTAAAATGTTGTGATTCCTCTTGCGTATGAACTTTATAATGCTGTTATAGAGTTGCAATAGAAAACGTGCAAACATCATTAGATAGTACTGAAGACCCACTGGCAGCTTTTAATTAGCTTCAGAGTAAGTAGTACTATGAAACAATCGTTAATGTTTTCAACATAATACCACTACAGAAAAAATCTCGTAATGTCCAAAAGCTCATTTACGTGAAACATGTTGTGATGCAGAATTAGCTTCGTGAATTAACTGCCAATACACTGTAAACACACCTGCAGTTAGTGGACGCCAAACCCGCTTCCGTTGGTCCCAGCGCGTGGAAAAAGTTGACTCGTCGCTAAAGATGACATCGCCCCATTTCTCTGTTGTCCAATCTTTCATTGCTGTAGCGAACATGAGTCGTTCTTGTAGCTGGCTGTCTGAGAGGCAGGGCTTCTGTGCTGCTACGAAAGACTGCAGGCCAAGCTCACTCAGCCTTCTTCTTACAGTCTCAGACGATACCGTGAGCGAGAGCGCTTCTCGGATATCCTCTGCACTTTGAAAAGGATCAGCCACGATGGCGGCCGTAATCAGGCGGTCCTCTTCCTCAGTCGTGGCCCTTGGACGCCCACTGCGCTCCATATCTGTGAATCTGTCATCGTCGCGGAAAGCTTGAATAATCCTATTCACGGCAGTACGGCTCGTGTTGGTTCGGCGGCAGATTTCGCGCTGAGGTATTCCCTCTATAAATAAACGCACAATATAATGTGCCTTCTTTCGTCAAGTGGAACACGCAGCGGCATCTTTCCAAATAGGCAATCACCACGTGGCCTGAAGCAAGTCTACTACGTTTTCAGCGACTGATGCGAAGATGCGCCTATGTGTGAAATAAAATTTTCTATGCATCCGCTTTTTCTTTATTTTTGATGACAGTGAAACACCTCCCTACCCTTTCTCTCAAGACGCAGAAGCCGCAACGCTCATTGGACCAAGATGCTGCCAACCAAAGTGCGCCAGTAAACGTCGCGTAAAAAAATCGTCGCAGCGCTTCGTGAAACTTATCTACCCACTGGCACACCAGTCGACAAAGGTTGCAGTGATTGCTCCGATACTGCTATCAAGCCAGATATGTGGCGGTCTTATCGCAGACAGCGCTCTGCGTCAACACAACGAACTAACAGTCATGCACGGGAATAAAAAATTAACAGGCAGGCGAGTACCAAGAGGGCTCATATCCGGGAGAGCGCCCCTGTCGCCGCTAGGTGGCGTACCGCTAGGTGGCGCGGATAGGCAGTCTGGCACGCGCTCGCGTGGTCCGCAAACTTTTGTGGTTGACTGTACACTTTATATCCCACTTCCTGTCTAAGCCTATGCAAGGCTGACAATATTTGTCAAATAAATAAATAAAAACAAAAGTACAATGTCTGCAATAGAAAAAATACATTGTTGTTATGTTGTTTTATGGATAGACCTTCTGTGAACACATGGAGAACAGGTAGTCCCTCCACACTTGTTGCATATGTTAATGGCTCACTGCTCATCAGAAGGTAAGAATGCGTACATGCCACCTATTTTTAATCTACACATTCCAAATTCCAGCCACCTTGCTTGTCTTTCCAATGGGATCAGGCTGCACTAAGCATAAAAGGTAAAAAAAAAAGCACAGTATGGTTGCCAAACAAAACACTTGTCCAAGTGTATATGCTGCTAACTAGACGTGGTATGCCTGATCGTGTTATCTTGTGGTGAGGTCTAACATGAGAGTGCAGGAGTACAACCGCTCCTTCTCTTCAGCTCAACCACCTTAACATTTGGCCAGTCACTGTCACTCAAGTGGCTGTAACCCCATGCTCAATCACACACTTATGCTTTCCCGTTGTTGGAGATTTATATGAAGAAGACTAATGCTCCTCGCGCATGCCTTTCTTCTTCTTCAGTTTTTACTGTTCCAATAAACACCGAACGTGCTATAGACGGTTCTGCAGTTGGTGTGTAACTGGGACCAGTTGGTTTCCAGCTGGAACCAGTTCATCCCAGCTGATCCCAGTTGGATCCCAGTTGGAAATTTTCACCTGGGTGTGACTTCTTTCAGTCCTAAAACTGGTCATTGTAACAAATTAATGAGCGAAATAAACAAATGTATTAGTCAGGCTTATTAATTTGCAACCTTCGTGACCAAGTAATGGGATTATCTAGATGACGTGTGTGCGAGAGTGAAGTTATTGGTTGTTACTTTTTTACTTTTGTCCCTTCTTTGCTTTTACACGTCTATTCTACCATGCTCTGTCATTGTTTGTTATCATGTGGCTTTGTGAATATACTTTTTAAATTTGTTTTTCTTCTTGTTTACTGTTGCGTCAGGACAAGGAAAAGGGAACTGCTATAGGAATTGTCTTATACATAAGACAATGTATATATATGTATGTATATGTATATACACACACCGGATGTTCCACATTAAGTTTTAAGGAATTTTTAAAGATTACCTGTGGCAGGTAGCATCATTCTTATCATTGAGCTGGGTTATTCGAAGAGGCAGACATAATTAGTAGCACGAGAAATTGAAACACATATTCAACTAATTAACAAAAATTGACTAATGAAGTTCTTATAGTTAAATACTTTACGACACATATTGCAATTTACGAATGGTAGCCGGTGAGTTTGCAAGACGCATCCACTTGAAATGAATATCCAGGATGACACAAGTTTCAAGATATTATTTCCCAAAGTGTGGGACGAAATACATGGGCATTCCAGTTACTTTAGTGCTTCAATGTATGAAACAGCATTTTGGTAAAAAAATAAGTGGAACAACAGTGATTTTTACGGCGAGCTTAAAATAATAATAACTTTATTTCCATCAACTTGGTGGAGGAGGCTGTAAGTAAAAGCTGCTGCAGTAGAGGCAGCTTGACGAGGCCCGCAGCCCCCTTACAGAATATTCGGCAACAAAAAATCATACATGTATACACATGTGCATTATATATATATATATATATATATATATATATATATATACCCAGATGTACTCACATACACGCATCATCATCAGCCTATTTTATGTCCACAGCAGGACGAAGGCCTCTCCCTGTGATCTCCAATTACCCCTGTCTTGCCCTAGCATATTCCAACTTGCGCCTGCAAATTTCCTGACTTCGTCAACCCATCTGGTTTTCTGCCGACCTCGACTGCGCTTCCCTTCTCTTGGTATCCATTCTGTAACTCTAATGGTCCACCGGTTATCCATCCTATGCATTACATGGCCTGCCCAGCTTCATTTCTTGCGCTTAATGTCAACTAGAATATCGGCTATCCCCGTTTATTCTCTGATATGGGGCAGAAACTTGGAGGTTAACAAAGAAGCTCCAGAACAAGTTAAGGACCGCACAAAGAGCGATGGAACGAAAAATCTTAGGACTAACGTTAAGAGACAGGAAGAGAGCGGTGTGGATCACAGAATAAACAGGGATAGCCGATATTCTAGTTGACATTAAGCGCAAGAAATGGAGCTGAGCAGGCCATGCTGAAATTATGTTGGCTTCCAGAAATAAGTTTATAGTATGGGAGTTGTAGGGGACATTAAAGAGCAGCCAAACAAACTTCTTTTGCAAGACAAGTAATTTATGTAAATTAACAAAAGTAGTTGTACCCCATACCAATAAGCAATAATAGAGGTATGAATAAAAAAGAGAATTATAAATTAGAAGTTTAACTTTAAATGGCAACAGTGATTTACATTTCCACGTCATGCCAATGACTCTAGATAACTGGATTGTAAGGGCGTCAATATGCTCGTCCCAAAGCAATGTTACTCGAAAACGTTATGCCGAGAGTTTTCATACTAGTAACCATTTCTGTTGTTTTGTCCCCATACATAATGTTAATATTTGAATTCACTGGCTTATTTTTAGACCTAAAGAGCACAGCTGTGTGTTTTTTTTTTTGTATTTATTTCTAATTGGCTCATTATTGACCAGTCCCTCAGCTTAGAGAGCATGAGGTTCGTTTCAGACTATATCTGTACAGTTTGTTCCTGAAACAAATATACTGGCGTCATCAGCATACAGGGCATAACTCGCGCGTGGGTAAATGTTCATTAGATCATTGATATAAGCATTAAAAGAAGGGGCCCCAAAACACTTCCCTGCAGAACTCCTTTTGAAATAGGCTTCATACTTGAGCAATGCATATCTATCTGAACAAATTGCTGTCTGCTTGCCAGGTAAGATGTAATTAGTGCTAAACAATCACCTTGAATGCCATAGCTATCAAGTTTTTCAAGTAATGTGGAATATCCGGTGTGTGTGTGTATATATATATATATATATATATATATATATATATATATATATATATACCTTGAATGCCATATATATATATCTATATATATGGATATATATATATATATATCTACGAGCATTTTACTTCAATACAAGAATTTCTTGTGAATACGGTCCGTCTGTTTATTTTCTTCACCTTTCTTTCATCTGTGTTGCATCGTGCTGCCAAGGCATTGCTAGAAATCTGCACCAACTTGCCCACCTTTCAGTCATCCTGCCCTAAGTGTAATTCATCACTGACTTTTCTATATTCCATGTATCTTGCCAATAGCTTCTGATCATACTACACAAGAATAGCTTTAGGTCCAGGAATGAAACAGGAGCTCCACTTTCATGGCCTCTATAAGTGATCGACAGTGGTGCACCGCCGGGGGGGGGTGGTCGGGTGTTGTAAACCCCCCCCCCCCCCTGAGACCGAGTTAACCCCCCCCCCCCCCCACGCGTCCAGCTCCACCAGTCCAACATGTACCTTCAGTGCTCTGTTCACATTGTCATTACAATTCAGGAGGTGGCTTAAGGTCGAATTTTCCTGATTAACAAAAACACTCTATCACTATCTTGTATTTATTCATTCACTCTTAAATTAATTTGAGTAAAACGCTGAAGAAATCAACATCGTCATCATCCTTGGTGTCATTATATTATTATAATTATTAGGCATTTTATTTGTTGTTGGATTCCTCTCGCTAAAGCAAAGAAATTGCATATTATGCAAAGTGCTTGCTTCCCCCCCCTCCCCCCACCACAAGAATTTAACCCCACCTGGCAGAGATCCTGGGTGCGCTACTGGTGATGGATGCCGCTTCCTGATCCGCAGGCCAGAGGTGGAACCTGGGCAGCCATCATGGGGGGGGGTCATCAAAATATGCAGAAGAGAAGGGGGGACCTCACTGCATACTATGATCGCTAAAATTCCTACATTCTAAGGGGATGCCTGGGCCCCCAGGGCTCAGAATCTGCCAGTGCTGCAAGCTCATTTCATTGTAAGCTTCGGCGAGCAGGCACCAAACACAATTAAGCCATGCACAGATACTTGTGCAATTAGCTTAGTACCATGTTTTTGTGGTTTTTGTATGTTTCCACTACTTTCACTGTGCTAAAGCAGTCAGTGTGTAGTAATAGAGCTTTATGAATGCTTGTGCCTATAATATATTTTATGGTGAAAGTAACTGATAGTGCTTTAGTTGTAAGAATGCTTGTTTGCAGATTAACAGCCTCACATGAAATAAAAGAAAGTCCCAGTGCTGCAAACAACACTCTTGCTTGTGAGTTTGAGGCGTCAGTGAAAAACTCTGAGCATGCATACTTATATTTAAGTTCTAGATAGTGCAGTCGTATAAATGCAAACCTAGCACATGCTTGGAAGTTTAAGAAATGAGGTGTCACACTCTTTGCACTGCCACTGTCAAGGTGGCAAATGTTTAGCAGGGGTCATTAAACTATTTTTAAGGATCGATATGTCTAAGATCTGGCAGCAATGGTCCTAACATGCATTGTGAATGGCAGTCTGCACGTCGGCCATGTAAATAGATCAGAGTATTCGACATATCCTCTACTACAGTGTGGCATCGGTGTTCAGGATCTGAGTGAAGAAGAAGTGGTTTAATGATTTGAAAATGTAGAGAGGTTGGCCGGAAAATGGAACATCTGGCCTGCTACTCTACGTAAGGGAAGGGGAAGAGGGGAAGAAAGAGGGTCACAATGGGGGATGACAATGGGAGGAACGAGGTGAAAGGACACATTGCATAAATGTTATCACAATCGTGAGTCCAGGCCCGTGTCGCCTAAGAAACGTGAAATAGCACGCATTGTCTCTATCGTCTGCCAACTCTGTGGCCATGCGCCCAGCAAGAGGTCCTCCAACAGTGGTCCATTGTATAAATGCCTCAAGGATCTGAGTGAACTATAGCATAAGTCTACGAAGTGACACACTTGACTGGGGACTGGGAGGTGGGGGAGGGATGGAATGGGGCTTTGCCAACCACAAACATACACAGACATTTCGGGGAGGGGACAGGAGCCGAGCACTTGGGGCACATTTCTTAGTTAACTTTAGGCGATCTCTAAGGCCAGTGGATGGATGGTGTAAGGGTCACTCCAGGCCAAAGTCTATAAAGAGATACTTCCTGTGCCCATGTAAGATCACAGGGAACGAAGCAGACATACCGGGGAAGTAAGGCGCATATATATGTGTCTATACTGACCTGTACAGTGCCCAAAACAGCCAAGCTACTTTCATTCAAAATAGTGATGAACCGGATACAGAGGCTCCTTCTATAACTAGTGCTGAAGTTAGAAGGGCCTTGAAAGACATGACCAGGGGAAAAGCTGCTGGAGAAGATGGAATAACAGTAGATTTAATCAAAGATGGAGGAGATATCATGCTTGAAAAGCTTGCGGCCCTTTATACGCAATGCCTCACAACTTCATGTGTACCAGAGAGCTGGAAGAACGCCAACATTATACTAATCCATAAGAAGGGAGACGTTAAAGAACTGAAGAATTATAGACCCATTAGCTTGCTTTCAGTATTGTATAAAATGTTCACCAAGATGTTTTCCAATAGAATCAGGGCAACACTTTACTTCAGCCAACCAAGAGAACAGGCTGGCTTCAGGAAGGGATATTCTACGATGGATCATATCCATGTCATAAATCAGGTAATTGAGAAATCTGCGGAGTACAATCAACCTCTCTACATGGCTTTCATAGATTATGAAAAGGCATTTGATTCAGTAGAGATACCAGCAGTCATAGAGGCATTGCGGAATCAAGGAGTACAGGAGGCATACGTGAATATCTTAGCAAACATCTACAAGGATTCCACAGCTACCTTGGTTCTCCACAAGAAAAGTAGAAAGTTACCTATCAAGAAAGGGGTCAGGCAAGGAGACACAATCTCTCCAATGCTATTCACTGCATGCTTAGAAGTATTCAAGCTCTTAGACTGGGAAGGCTTAGGAGTGAGGATCAACGGCGAATATTTCAGCAACCTTCGGTTTGCAGATGACATTGTCCTATTCAGCAACAATGGAGACGAATTACAACAAATGATTGAGGACCTTAATCGAGAAAGTGTAAGAATTGGGTTGAAGATGAATATGAAGAAGACAAAGATAATGTTCAGTAGCCTGGCAAGGGAACAAGAATTCAGGATCGCCAGTCAGCCTCTAGAGTCTGTAAAGGAGTACGTTTATCTAGGTCAATTACTCACAGGGGACCCTGATCACGAGAAAGAAATTTACAGAAGAATAAAATTGGGTTGGAGTGCATACGGCAGGCATTACCAAATCCTGACTGGGAGCTTACCACTGTCATTGAAAAGAAAAATGTACAATCATTGCATTCTACCGGTGCTAACATATGGGGCAGAAACTTGGAGGTTAACAAAGAAGCTCAAGAACAAGTTAAGGACCGCACAAAGAGCGATGGAACGAAAAATCTTAGGACTAACGTTAAGAGACGGGAAGAGAGCGGTGTGGATCAGAGAACAAACGGGGATAGCCGATATTCTAGTTGACATTAAGCGGAAGAAATGGAGCTGGGCAGGCCATGTAATGCGTAGGATGGATAACCGGTGGACCATTAGGGTTACAGAATGGCTTTTCTAGCAGAAACATAGCCAGGTGTTGTGCAGGTAACAGTGCAGCCCGGTGCAAAACAAGGCCTCTGTCGTTTCATGCGACTTGACATGGCTTCTTACGGCATGGCAACGTGTAAAAATATTGTCACCACAAGGAGGCACAACTGCACAGCGTGAATGCGAACAGAAATGAGCCGCGGAGCTAAAAGAACTGAACAGAACCATGCAAACCGAGCGCACTCGCTAGCTCCGGCAGCAGTCAAGCTACAGCGGAGGCATCTTACCGTCGACGCGCGCGCCACCACTCGGTATCATGAATCGCTGCAACACGCGCCGCGCTCTCCGACGGCTGCGTTGCTCCCACCTTCCCTTCTAGCCACCGTACCCGAAGCTTCACGACCATTTGGATCGACCTTGATACGGCCCCGAGACGTCTAAGACCTGCATGGCCCGACACTGGTCCTCGATTGTCAGAAAGGGGTCGCCTAGCTGGCTGTGACCATATAGGGTACACCTGACACTGGTATAATCTACTGCAGGCGGACGGCCAACCTTCTCATGACGAGGTTGAAGAGGACAGGCGACAGAATATAGCGCCCTGCGGAACGCCCACCTTGTTGGTGAAGGGCTTTGCATGTGTGATTCACACTGTACGGTTTGCTAAAGAGAACTGTTTTATTCGTATACGAAAACTGAACCTAGCAAACGACGTAGTCGCAAAATGTATCTATAGATAACAATTTGAAAGTTTGTCAAATTAAACAGCAGATTACCATCGTCGCACTTGTTTACTCAGAGAGATTTATAATTATAGCCCCAAGCCGCATTGCGTTGGTTGCTCTTGGGATCAGAGTAGCATCAGAGTTTTAGAATTGGGACAAGAGCAGCTTTGGGTTGCGCGCTCGGGACGCCGCAATGGTGAAAATAGGAGCTTGAAAGCGAGAAAAGCAAGAATAGTCTTTTTACAAGTGAAACCTACAGGAATGCATATTTAATTTTACTCTTTGCACTACTCAGTTTGTGCCAAGGCTGTGATGGGGGCGCTGGTGGCGGGTTATTCCGCAGCGCCGCCTGGGCAGAGTCTGAAGTCTATAAAGACCAACTTTATCGCACGGTCTCGTGCGATCCCCCCGCTGCGTGCACGCATGTGTAGGCACCGACAGTCATTTTAGATTTTAAAACGCGGCATTAAATGAAGTACTCTATATATTTAGACGTAGTATATTTAACAACAAAACGATAATATTAGCATTTCATGTCTCCTATTAAACTGCTTTATTTTTGGTGACGTCATTGCGTGGCAGCAGCGCACTCCGTTGGTGCCACGCGCGTGTCACCAGCTCTTGCCTAAATGGATAGATGGATGGATGAGGCGGAACCCTTTAAATCGGGCGGTGGCATACGCCACCTAGCCATGACTATGAACATATTTTGTACTTTGTGGTGGGTGAAATTTCACCCCTGCCTTGATTTTATCCACCAATCAGATAACCTTTGTTTGGTTATTTCTACCCGCTTAAAGTCTATTTTGCCTTCACTGTCCCTAAAACCCAATGCTCTGAAAAAATCAGCCCCGTTGCTTTGCATTGTAGGGTTAAGCCCTTTATAGAAACGAATGAGGTGTTCAGCTGTTTCTTCTTCTTTTCCACACGCGCAGCACAACGTGTTGACTCGGTACATCTTAGTCCGCAATACTCCCGTCCTGGCTTCAAACACCAAAGAGCTTCCCCTAGAATTATCGTAGATATTTTCTTTGGCAATTTCTTGCTTGAAAGTTCGGTATGTTCCCAGTGCTGATTTTGTCTGCATCCCTGTTTTCCACAGACCCCTCTCTGTTTCCTTAACCTTTTTCTTAACCGCTGTTTCCTGGCTTGCACCCCTCCTGCAGTCCAAATATTTGATTGACAGTTTTCTGGTCAGCTTCCTCCATTTTGTATCAACATTCCTCATGTACAAATAACTGAAAACTCTCCTTGCCCACCGCTTTTCTGCCATTTCTCTCAATCGCTCCTCAAATTCTATCTTGCTGCTGGCTTCCCTGCCCTCGAATGACGTCCATCCCATATCACCCTGTACACCCTGATTTGGTGTATTTCCGTGTGCTCCCAGAGCCAGTCTACCTACCCCTCGCTGCTTAACCTCCAACCTTGCTCGAACCTCTGATCTCATGCACAGGACCGCATTGCCGAAAGTCAAACTAGGGACCATCACCCCTTTCCAAATCCCTCTCACCACTTCGTACCTATTGTAATTCCACAGTGCCCTATTTTTCATCACAGCTGCATTTCTGCTACCTTTAGCCGTCACATATTTTTCATGTTCCGTTAGGTACTCAGCCCCATTGTTTATCCACACTCCAAGATATTTGTACTTATCCACCACCTCCAGCGTAACCTCCTGTATCCTATGCTCGCTGCCCTGATTATCATTAAAAGTCATGACTGCCGATTTTTCTTTACTAAACTTCAGACCTAAGCTATCTCCCTGTTTACCACAGATGTCCATTAATCTCTGCAAGTCTTCCTTGCTGTCAGCCATAAGTACAATGTCATCTGCATACATCAGTCCTGGTAATGACTGTTTAATCCATTCTCCCTGCTTGAAATAGGAAAGGTTGAAGCCAAGTCCGCTCCTCTCTAATTTTTTCTCTAATCCTTGTAAATACAGCATGAACAACAGAGGTGACAGAGGGCACCCCTGCCTAAGCCCCTGCTGTATCTCTATAGGCCCAGATACCTTGTTTTCCCATTTTATAAGCACCCTGTTACTTTTATAGATATCTTTTAAAAGATTTCTTACTCCATCTTCCACCTCTAGAGTGCCCAGTATGTCCCACAAATCCTTTTGGATTACACTGTCATAGGCTCCCTTGATATCCAGAAATGCAAGCCATAGGGGCCTGTGTTCCTTTTCTGCTATTTCAATACACTGTGTCAATGAGAACAGATTATCTTCTAACCTTCTTTGTTTTCGGAACCCATTTTGTAGTTCCCCCAGCACCTCCTCGCTCTCCACCCATGCCTGCAGTCTGTCCTTTATAATCTGCATCACCACCCTGTAAACCACTGACGTCACTGTTATGGGACGGTAGTTGTTTATGTCGGCTTTGTCCCCCTTTCCCTTATATATCATGCTCATCCTGCTCAATCTCCACCCGTCGGGGGTTTTACCGTCCATTATCATTTTGCTCACTGCCTCTCTTAATGCTTTCTTAGATTTTGGGCCCAATATCTTTATCAACATAATTGGGATGCCATCAGGACCTGTCGACGTGCTACTAGGAACCCTCTTCTCTGCCCTTTCCCACTCGCTTTGTGCCAGTGGAGCCACTGCACTAACTAGTCTATCCTCACCTGATTGAGCACATGCTTGTTGGCCGTTACCATTGCAATGGACACCCTACTTCCGGCTGCTGCCGCGTTGCCTAGCGAATATGCACGTGATGCCATCGCTCGTGCCGATCACGCACGTCCGATCGCCCGCTCTATGGATGGATCTATGGATGGATCAATGCCGCTCTATGGCATTGTTTCTTCTGTTCTGCTTCAGAACTGCAGGTCCAGTCATGGCTTCTTCCTTTTTGCTCCTAAAGCGAGGTTGCTACGGTTTGAGGTGCTGGCTGCTGTCCTCTTGCTTGCAGATGTGCTTGAATTGGTGCTAACTGCAGCACCTTTCATCTTTAAATTGTTCTGTCATCATTGTTCTTATATGTTCCATTGCCTCATCTCCCTCTAGCCGAACACCTTGAGCTGTAACTATAAACCTCTGCTCTAGGCTAGTCTTATTACTCTAGGAGTTGAGATGTTTCCAAAATTTCTTCGCTGCTTTTCTATCCTTTTTGTTTACTTCTGACAACCATTGGCTCCCCTTTCTTCTGATCTTCTCATTGATCAAATTGGATGCTTCCCTTCTACAGTTTAAGAAGTTGTTCCATTTTCTGCCTACATCAGCTTCTGGTTCACCCCTCTGCTTTGAATATCTGTGTTCCCTGGATGCTTCCTGGCGTTTCTCTATGGCCTTCTTAACCTCCTCATCCCACCAGCTCTTGGGTTTACATCTTCTGTTCCCTTTTGTCCTGACTCGTACCTTAGTAAGCTCTAGCTCATGGGTTCTCAAAGTGGGTTCCGCGGAACCTACGGGTTCCGCAGGCCCATGCTCGGGGTTCCGCGAGCCACTGATATATTTTCCCTGGTCCCGCGCCCTTGACAAGCGTCTAAAACGGCGAACACGAGGTGCGCTTTATCCAAAGAACCTTCATTACCGATGCCCGAGTGTCCAAAAGCACATCACAGTGCGTAACAGCAACGCGCGAACTGCGTAATAAAAACGCAAGCAGCTTTTAGCCATCCAACCTCTGAGAACGGACAGCACGCCTAAGCTTTCGTACTTGAATCTCAGAGGCCGTAGCTTACCACCATGCGCCTTTCTCCTATTTGTAGATAGGGTAGGTGCCGATAGCGTGCACACTGACGTATACGTTGGAGGAATAATAAAAAATGAAGAAAAAAGAATGCGCGGAGCATCGCAAATACGCGCCGCAGAAGAGCAAGAACGACGCTAGCGTCCAACCGAAACGAAGCGGCGCAGTCCGCATCGCCATGATCCTCAGTGGCAAGCGTGCGCGGCACGTGATTGACAGCAACGCCGGAGCGCTTCGTGCCTAATTGCGCCCTTAAGACTTTATTCTTGCGTTTATCGCCGCGCGTAACACCACGTTGGCGGCATGCCGCGTGCCTTCATAAGTGCGTAGTTGCCATCCATGATCGCATCGATAACCACTGCAGTTTCGTCCACAGCAGCTGAGGCAAACAGTAGTTTCGTTTTCACTCGGTGCGCGCGTCGGCTGCGTGCCTTCACAAATGCGTAGTCACCAACCATGTTAGCGTCGACAGCGACCGCGGTTTCGTCTGCACTTCTTGCAGCGAACGGTAGTTTCGTTTTGACTTCGTGCGTGCGTCGGCCGCCTGCCTTCTGACGCCGCGACTGGCAGACATGGAAGGAGGAAGAGATTGGAATTTTCTACCTCCCCCATGCCCGGCGGCCCTGGCTGCATAGCGCCTCTTCCTCTTCACAACCACTCTCTCTCGGCGCCTCCAACTATCACGTGACGAAAGCCGTGAGCGAGGGCATTGGTTTGGTCGCGTGAGCTCAACCTCCTTTTGCCGTTCTCTCTTGCGACCGTCCTTTCAATCTTTTCCGTTTCACATTTTTTCACGGCGGGAAGCGGCGCCGGTTGTTCGGGCAAGTCGGTTCGCGCCTGTTTTCGACTTTGAAAGTGAGTACCGCACGAAAGTGCCTTATTTCTGAGAATTGTTACCCCCAAATGCCCTTTGTATGGGCATGTCACGTTTGCGCGACGCGCTCGAAAAGTATACTGTGAGCTTGCCGCCGTCTTAAATTAAGCGTTGATACATGTTTGTCACAGATAAAATAATGCTTGCTTTTTCCACATTGTGAATAACTATTTTATGACGCGTTTTCGTGTTTTTCTCGATGATCCTTATAACGTGCGAGATGTAGCGCTGCACTGACAAATTTAATTCCTAATTATATTGCAGTCATCCATAGTCCGTGGAATGCGTTCGGGACAGTTAGTGACCCTGTGGGGGTGAAATGCTAAAACACCCGTGTACTTAGATTTAGGTACACGCTAAGGAATCCCAGGTGGTCCAAATTATTCCGGAATCCCTCACTTTGGCGTGCCTCATAATGCAGATAGTGGTTTTGGCGCGTATAAGCCCCATAATTTTTGAACGTTAAGGAGAGTTAATTACTCTTGACAGGCTTATCACAGCTGCTGCTGTACGCATGCCGAAACTTTAGGGCTTCAACTGGTGTCGCTCGTTTGGCGATACAGAACTACGCTGCTTGCTCTTCCAGTGGCCCACCATTCCCGCATTAATATTGTTGGCGATCACGAACGCGATCAGGAAAACTTGCGTAGCCGACATGATTTGTTTGGCATGTTTATTCCCAGGTAGCACAAACCCATCTAGAAGACGTCTACATTTTGGCTTGTTCAAGCCAAGAGGTTGTCTACTATCCGGCTTCTACAAGCCGAGTAGTAGCCTTAGAACTCCACAAGCACTCCTGAAGCCAAGCTAATGCTCCCTCCGTATTCGTCTTGGGGAAGTCTTGGCAAGCTGTTCGTTAGACTATCTGTAGAACTTTCGTATAAAGGATTATTTTGCTTGCCGGAGAAATTATGCAATCCACCTTGCAAAAAAAAAGGTTAAATAATGCATATGTTAACCATGCACTAATGCAGATCGCTGGTCCTGATATGCTTTTCTTCTAACCAGTCTTGTGATTCAGGATTTCTAACCAATGTAGATATATTGAATGTGACTGGCTTTAACTTCAAAACTAAAACACACCAAAGCTGCTAAGCTGAAAAAGTTCAGTATAATGGTCTAAATGGATGCTTTTGCAAAGGCATAAATATTAAAAGGAGCCACATAGATTTCACAGTTTGTAATAAAATCTGTGAAGGTATAATGTTGAGAGGCCGTGTGCGACATGCAATTTCTACAGTGCTGTTCACTTGCAAAGTGTATTAATGTTCTTGCGAGTCTATTCACTTCGGAAGAATGTTATTTCAGTGCATAAATGACATTGTTGGCATATGTATGTATACATGTTTGCATGTCACAGATGGGCTCTCACTATTATACCTTGACAGATCTCATTACCAAACTATGGAATCTATGCAGCCTTTAATATTTATGCCTTTTGGAAAAGCATGCATTTAGCACATAATACTGAACTTTTTTCAGCTTAGTAGCTTTGCGTGTTTTTATTTTGAAGTTGAAGCCAGTCGAATTCAATATATGTACATTTCCTAGAAATCCTGAATCGCACCACTGGTTCCAAGAAAACAATAGCAGTACCAGTGATCTGCATTAGCGCACAATTAATTTGGGTATACTGCTAACACAAGCAAAATTCATGCAGCACACAAGGGTGTTGAATGAGGCACATTGAAAAGACATCTTGTAAAATGCCTCTTCTGTAGCCAGCATTTCATAACAATGTTTAAGAGGCAGCAAAATTAGCAAAAAACAAAATTTTATTCTTGCAAATTATGTACATGTGCTTGTCCTGCTTTGATTCTGACTAAATATATACATAGGAAATGAATAGCATGCAATGCCGTGCACTGATTGACTAGACTGCATATATTATGGATTGCATGTCTAGAAAAACTGAACCCACATCTTAACAGAACTAAGGAGGAAGAAAGGCATGTCAGCTGGCGGCAGGTCCAGTATCCTTTGATGCATCTGCGCCAGTCGAAAAAAGGGAAAAAAGACCAGACTCACTTATAGTAAGGCCAGTAAAAGCCAAATGCTTAGCATAAACATGACTAAGAAATAATCTCTACATATTAGAAAAATTAGCGAATACACTTTGTTTTCTCTCGGTGACTACTGTTAAGGGCATGTAATGCGCACACCACTTTCAAACATTATAGAACTGATGCACTCATGATGCATAGTTATACTTGTTTTAAGCCTGGTCTTTCAGTGGCTGTCCCCACAAGACTGAACAATGGCATAAAAGAAACAAATACAACACATAAAAAACTGCTTAAAATCTGCAGGCATAAGCATAGTGCCAGAAGACAGGTATAATTCATTCTATAATTTAAAATGCCTTTTCACGTTCACCTAAAGCATCTCCCATGTCCTTTTGCTGCCTGGAAGTAAATACTTATATCTTTCTTTTACACTGCATCATGTAAGCAAGTGGCCCTGTACGCCAACTCTGCAGTAAAGCTTCTTAAGTACCAGCCCCCCATAACAGAGAGCCGTTGTGTCTGAAAAAAAAAATTGGAAGAGAACAAAAGGGATTCAAAGCCGAAAACACCAAATATACACACTGTGGATATTACAGTGGCTGCATGAAGGCGGGTATTAAATCCGCAGAAAAGGTAAGGCAGATGACACTAGATGATTATGCATTCCAGAGAAATTACTGCAGCAATATTTACGCACAAAAACTGCCAAGATGTAAACAGCCATAGTATAAAAAAAGTATTAACTGAAACTACTGCGTATACAACTCGAAAACATGAAGCCACACAATTTCAATAAAACAATGAAGTCAATTTAACATGCATATAAAAGGCATTAGTTACACCTGGCACGAGTTATTATAAAAATGTGCTCATGTAGTCAATTAATAAAGCTTTTACTTACAAGGTGTCATCAGAATGCAGGATTGGAGCTCTGCTCGGATTCTAATGTGGTCACGGTTTTTTTGTTCACCAAAGGCAGCTGTGATTAGTACGTGAATGTCTGAAAGCACCTAGAAAAGATAGACAAGAGCCATGCACACTTTGACAGCTTGGACGGTAGCTAATAACATGTTGCACGACGCAACTTCTACATGCATGAGTATACTCCTATATAGCTGCACATGTTCGATCCTGCTCTGCTCGTTGTAAGTACTTCAAGTCCCATCCAAGCTTTTGGGAACTAGTGCCATCATTCCCTATCTGAGGTGCAACCTGGCTCAAGATTATGTCACTATGGTTGGTATTCTTCGCTGAAATCATGGCCTCACTGCACTACGGGTAGCATTCATCCATAGAAGTGCTTGCATTAGGCAGGCTGTCATACTTTGCTGTTCAAGGCCTTGGGTACTACAAAAAATGAATCAAAGCGTATCTTATACAACGGGCAACAAGGGAGTTCGCACAAAGTCTCATTTTGTTTTTGTGCGCCGCTTTGCTTTTGGATAACGTAGGTACAGTGCAACAATTTTTGGAAGGGAACAATTAGACAGGAAAACGCCGGTACAGCGTATCCGTTTCCTTACAAAAGTTGTTGCGCTGTACCTACGTTATTCAGTATGTACCAACTCGCCCAAATCAAGCTGATGTTGTTTTGCATTTGTTCTTCACAAACTGAATGCAGCGGACGTATATAAAACGCACGTGCTTACGTCTCGATGCAATCAGTCGGGGACGCAGATATATTATTCGCATAGTGATGCAGTTCTAAGACCATCAACGAAGTAATATAAGTCAATAAGCGGCATAGCTCGCGTTTATATAATTACAGCACCAGCTTAAAACATTCGCAACTTTCGACCACGAGGAAACTAAGCGGCGATGGTGGTTCCCGATGTAACAATTTTAGCACGGTCAGTCGATGCTAACGGCAGTGAATGATCCCACACCAACCAAAATGTAATCCCAACCTGACGAGCTTATATATAGTGTCCGTGACATCGGACGTGCCGCGAGGAAATTCGAAACAACAGCCGTTGCATGAGAAACAATCAACCAAGAGGGTCATGGTGCTACAATCGTGTGACAGAGCTTTCTAAAGAGAGAAAAACTTTAACCACTTACCAAAACGAAGCTGAGCCATCAACGCAGGAACACACAGAGAATGCGATGTGCGCACGAAAGCGACCCGTTGAATCCTTTGCAAAGTGCGGGCGCGCGGCCATGCGCGACACTGCAAGCGCGAACGGAGACAATGCACGGCAACGGCAGCATGGCAGGCGCGGGAGCTAGCGTTGGAAGCGGCCAAGCCATAGTAGCGCACCAACTGTTGTGCCGCACCATGTTATACTAGCCTGTGAAACTTCGTTCAAAATGTTTTATTAAAGCTTTTACGAATTGTGTAATAACGGCACACATTTTATTGAAAGGTTTTATTGTATTGCCATCACGGGCACACGAAACTATGGCGCGGCTTTCAGTTTGAGCTGACGCGGTAGGTTTGAATTGGCCATGGAGGAAGGTACCTTCCTCAATAGGTGATACTTGGTACGCGCGCCGTAACCGTCTAACTAGCGGCCTATGCGAAATCGACTCGAGCATAAACCTTGCAGTACGCTGGTAATACACTGTTTTGTGCGGAGAGCTGTTATATGATGATACCATAACGATGTAATCATTCCACTGATGGTGCTGTCGAAGGAATCGTTGCAAGCTGGTAGTAAAAATGTGCGCAAGTTTTGCTTGCAAGACTTGGAGATTGACTTTAAAAACGTGTACCAGAGCCTGTACGTCTCCACCAGGTCTTACAGCAGAAGTCTTCAAGACTAGACATATAAGCTATACAGAAGACGTCTAATTTGGAGCTTAACTTAGCACTAGCCGTGTCAAGCTGGGTCAAGCCGAGTCAGGAAGGCTTGTAGCCGACTTTTGCTTCCTGGGTTGTTATTCAATTCCTGGTTGACGCGGTAGCGTCGTTCAAAAATATTTTGCCTCGAATCTTGATCCCCATTGTTCTCGCGTAAAATCGCGCGCTTGCTGTTGCGTGGTAGGCTACGTTCACACTTGGTCTCGAAGCAGGCGGAAGCGGCAAAAACTTCTAAAAATCCGCCCGCCTAGGCGGCGAAGCGGGCGGAAAACCAGGCGGAAAGCAAAATCGGTCTCGGACCGATTTTTTCGCCATGGCGAGGCGGAATCGCGGCGGAAAGTCGTTCCGCTCGACCGGAAGCTCTACTAGCATGTAAACATCCGGTCGTAAAATTGTACATGGCACCAAAAGTGTAGGCTGCGATGGGGCTCGACGCGATCTAGATCCACCACTTTCTCTACGACAAGAGTGGTACTAAAACGTACTGTCAGCAATACTCGCGATAGCAGTAGCGCACCCAGGATCTCTGCCAGGGGGGGGTTGACAGTTTGCCAATACCATCTAAACAGCACTAATTTCGATTTATTCAGGGGAAATTGTCAAAAAATGCGCTTTTTGCGAGTGTGCAGACGATTGCGCGTATTACATCTTAGTTGCAGTACTCAAATGCGTAAGGAAAGAAAAGGGGTTAAACAAAAGGGGGGGTTAAGTCGGCCTCAGGGGGGGGTTACAACCCCCGAATCCCCCCCCGTCGGTGCGCCACTGCGCGATAGTATTCAACGTCGCGCGACCGGAGGTGCAGCAACGAAGCCTTGGGGTGACCCAACTTCTCGCGCTTTTTGCAAAGCTGGGCGAACCCACCACAGCCGCTTCGGAGGTGTCCGCTCCTTCCTTTTATTCATTGTCCATTTCTAGGAAACAAGTAGGTAGAAGTATAAAAAACAATTTCTTCGCCCACTTCTGTGGCAGAAAAAAGTTGGGCAGATTCCTCGTTGGCGCTCCGCAATTCTCCTCGCACGGGCGCGGCATGTTGCAAAAGTCGCAGGGCGCTTATTTCGTTGCGCGGTGGTTTTCTCGTCGCGACAATAGATTAGGAGCATAGGTCTCACGTAGGACGCGCAGGCTTCGGCGAGCCCCAACACAAGTGCCAGCGCGGGTTTTAGCTTTGGTGTACTGGAGGCGCCGCCAATAATACGAAATGATGAAATGTTATTACAACCTGTAAATAAAAGCTATTAAAGAAATATAATCATGCCTAGGCACCAACCTTTGACTCAGCGCTACCGTGCCCGTATGAGAATTACGGAACGGCTACGAGGAATTTACCGAAGGTCGCAGATGACACGCAAAGTTGCGCGAAACGAACACTTTTGATGACGGGTGGGACAATGAATGAACATACCGCTCGAAATGGTGCGATAATGAGCGCCACCACGACGACAAACGTACGCAGACTAGATGGATGTGGGCGAAAGCGGCAGCGGTGGCAGCGGCGATAGCAAAACAAATGTGAACAACTTGGACATGCGCGGAAAAGATTTTCCGGCCGCTTTGGCCTTTCCGCCCGCTTGCCGCTTCCCGAGTGTGAACGTAGCCTTACTGCGCTTATTTGCAACGTGTTGTGTTTCAACTCCCATTGTACTGGTTGCGTGTTACTCACCTGTTTTATTCTTTTCATTTGCGTTTAGTGACGGTGATGTAACTGTGTACTGCGCATTTGGTCGAGCTACACTCACCCACGCTTCGAATCAATTGATTGCTGGTAGGCATTTCTAAAATATTGCGATCTTTGTGGGTGCCTGCTCATGGATGGAGACTCGGGAACACGCCGCTTTGCGCATAATTTTCTTTCGCGCTATCAATTTAACCCATAAATTGTGCATGGCTTAAATTCGCATCGGCGTTCCTACCGCAAGTCATAATCTGAATATGCTAAATATCGCGGGCTGAAAACGAAACGTTAGGTGAACTCGTAACTAAAATTCATGAAAATCTGGGGCTTTACATGCCGGAAGCTTGATATGATTATGAAGCACGCCTTAGTAGGGGACTTCGGATGAGTTTTTACCACCTGTGGCTCTCTAGCGTGCACCCAATGCACAGCACACGTACATTTTTGCATTTCGCCCCATTCTAATGCGGCCGCCGCAGACGGGATTTGCGCACCTTCAGCATGCCCCATATCTTGTTTCCTTGTTTGTTTCTCTGGTTAAAGAAATATTGCCAGGCCATCTACGCGTTTCCACGCTGTTGTGTTCTTCTTTCGGGAGTTTTACGAGCCAAAACCATTTAGCCGACTAAGCCACCGCGGCGGGTCACGCTGTTGTGAATTGTTGCTTTGTTTGTTGTTTACCCGTTATTTTATCAGAGCTTTATGGGATCGCTGAACGCACTTCTCTGGAAGGGAAGGGAAATTGAAATTTTAGTGTTGTTACGAACGTTTAGCATAGCGCTATATATCGCTTTATACCGTTGCCGCGACGTTCTCAGGCACAAGTCTGGTTGGCGCATGCTCGCTAAGCTGCGCCAGTTGTACGCGTGGCGTGCTTTTTAGGCAATGCAAGCAAACCAACCGGTAGCTGGTGGATACGGTAGCGGCAATACTAGAACGGCATATGGTAAATGCTTGTTCATTTAATGTTCCAGTGGGAACCCGTGAGGTAACTGGATAATTAAATAAATTGAGGTATATGTACCTACTCGCCCGTAGCGTCAACCGTTGAGCAAAATCAGACACTTGCAGCGTTCTGTCAGCAAGCTGAAGCGCTGGAAAACAGAACGATGCATGAGAGAGTGGTTTCCTGTGATCCACATAACGATGAGCTTGTGTTATCGCAAGACAAATTATTTGCAACGCTGAAAAGGTCATTTCTTATTCCTCTTGTGCCCTAGACATGCGGAAATATAGTCTACAAGTCAGGCCGCCTTATTGTTCCAGAGCGGATTATGTGTCCATATACGTGGTGTCTTTTTTTTAGCTGTACCATTTTTTTTAAATTGCCTGTGGCAGATAGCACAATTATAAATCTTGATCAAAATTACTCGATAAGGCGGCCATTACGTTACGAGAAACCAATATGCTTTCCGAATAATTTACTTAATTGCGCTATTAAACAAACTACTTTGCAGCACATATTTTAATCGACGAATTGTAGCTAGTGGTTATGCAATGCATATCGACTTAGACCGAGATTTGAGGACTACGCTAGTTTCAATATGATAATTTTGAATGTGTCCACCTAAATGCATTGGCGTTCCAGTTAGTATGTGCTTCGATGTATGAAACAGTGTTTTCTCAAAAATTAAGGTAAAAAACTGCATTTTTACTGCAAGTTTGATACCGCATATCTCGAAACCGCTGCCATCCTCAGAATTTGTTCCAAGTCGATATGCCTGGCATAATCACTAGCTACAATTAAAATATGTGCAGTGAGGTAATTAATAAAGTTAATTAGTGTAACTGTAAATTGTGCAATTAAACGTTTTGATTTTTCGTAGAATAGGCCACCTCATCGAGTAATTTAGAACAATTTGGACAGCACAATTGTGCTGTTTGCCACATGTTCTTAAAATTGTAGAATGTCAACCATGTAGAATGACAACATACCGTATGTTCTCATTCTACAAGGCTTTTTTTTTTTTAGACTGAACCAAATTAAAAAAAAAAAAACATTGCATGTGGCAGATAGCACTTGGGCAAGCGCAATGGTCCATGTCATATCACATGCTTCAAACCATTTCGTTATTAAGCTGCTTGCTGTGTAACAAAGAGAGAGAGAAAAAGAATTATTCTTTATTGAGATGCTGGAGATGTTAGCCTGGCTATTCGCCTGACATGCTCTTCCAGGCGCCTAATAACGTAATGGTTTGAAGTAGTGATATGACTAGCCCATGGCGCTTGTCATGTAATTGTCATTTTAATTGAGTATGCTGTTACCGGTAAGCTGAACCAACCGCTGAGTAGGTTGAGCTTACCACTGAGGCGAGGATGACAGAAGGTGAATACGTCATTATGGCCTCAGTAATGACAGAACAAGATGTTGGCCTTCAGAATAACACACGGATGTAATGTCCTATCGTTTGCGCCTTTAAATAAATAAATTCTAAGTGTGACCTGTATGTGTGGCATATGTATTTTTGTGTCCTCATTAACTGATAGTTTGGACCGAAATTTTTTTATGCTGCTTCACTTGGTTCTTGACAAATCTATCTTTCCTAATTTAAACCACAAGAATGATTAATACGTAGAATTTTGCCATCTTCAGTTTTTCTGCTCACATTGACTTCCATACTTCGCAACAGCTAGGATAATAAATTCAAATTCAGTGCTGCATCTGGCTAATGCTTTCTCTTGGTTCTGGAGTTCATGTTACAAGAAAAAAAAAAAAAAAAAAAACAGAGGACGCCGATCAAAAAGTGGTAATAAGAATTGGACGCACGGAAGCCTTGTTCACAACACGAACTGATCGAAACGACGACATTCTGCGTATGCAGGCGGGATATTGCCATCGTTGCGATACAGCGTTTTTCTGTAGTTTTTTTTTTTTTTTTTTTTTTTTTTTGTAGTCTGGATAGCAAGGGATTCCAGAAACTCCCTTCAAATCCACTTTCCTTAGCAATGATAGAAGCCTTGACTCGTCGGTGGCATATTCAGCCTGCCACGTGCTCCGCAAGTGCAATTCAAACGACATTGTTTCTTCACTTCTGATTCATTTCTAATTGATATCTTTGACATAGATTTCATGCTTCAAGCACTTTCAGAATGACTGCTTTCGCTGATGTAAAGATAGTCGTGATTCGCGCAGGCTGTTCTGTATACAATGCTTGGAACATATCTTCTGAATCTTCACATCTGCCTGTTCATGCTGCAACTATAGTGGGCCTAAACGTGGGACATTGACTTCATAGGGTTTCAGAACAATTGCGATGGCCTTGCTCACTCAAGGGACATAGGCGAGGGTCGTGCGAGCTCGAGGGCGCGTGTGACCGGCAATGTGGCAGGCCTCAACGATATTTCGTCGAACGAATGAACATTTCCGGTTATGCGCACTCGGACGTAATCTCTGCAAGTCGTTGTCAGAAATCTGGTCGCCAGGATTAAAGCAAAAATTTTACAGCGATCCCGGCAAATTTGCTCTAAATCAGGACGCTCAGGGCAGTGGCGTATCAGGTGGGTGTGGGTGACCGGGCTTCCGCCCCCCCCCCCCTCTCCAAATATGGCTTTTTTTTTTTTTTTTTTTTTTTTTTTTTTTTTTTTTTACGGTCTGCGCCCTGCTCCCTTTTGTGCCTGGCACGTCGCCTATTAAGAAAGGCGCGTACCCTTCGAACGTGCGGCTATTATGGGCATTCGCGTCTCAACGCTTCTCCGACGCCTGGGAACTTAAAAGAACGAAGCACCGCAGTCAGGACGATCGCGATGCATTAGCTCCCCAACCCCCACCCTCGAAAAAAAATATCCGGGCTAAGCGCCTGGCTCAAATTACGTCGCGAACATTCTGAGTGCGGTTACCCCGGAAGTGTTTCATTCGTTGCGTATAACATCGTTCAAGTTGACCAGTGACCTCGCTTGGCCGCGCGTCCTTGAGTCGACGCTGCCATTCAACATGTCCCCAAAAGGAGGCCTTGTCACGTGTTCTGAAAACCTGTGACGCGCGGCGCATATATGTTCCTGCCTGCACGTTTCATCATGAACTGGTACATGTGGACACGGTGTAGAATTGTTTTTCGGCGCAAACTGCTACTACGTTTAAATCAACAAAAGATGCAATTACAAAAAAGGGCTTGCAGCATGTGTATGATTTGAAAACGAAAAATGTCGCTTGCGACGTAGTTGCGGAGGACGTGGCAGCCTCCAACCTGGCACTGGCCTTCTTGGACAAGGCTGTTGTTATCGCCAAGAATCCGGATTTCACGGTATATCTCGGGGGCTTGCTACCGAGGCTACAGATAAGGCCGAATCGCAGCGATGGCATTATTGCATCTGCGTACGGAAGATACCTAGGTCGGATTTCTAACAGTTACTGTTTGCGAACAAGGCTGCGGTATAACTGAGTGGGAAGTCTTCAGTCATATGCAATAAAATATTTCTATAGCGAAGTTGAAGGAGGAGCCAAAATTACGTCACTATATTCATTACTGCCGTTCACTGCAATATATGCGCAATGTCGCGCACAAGTTTGAACTTGTACAGAAGAAAACGGCTTTTCGGCCAGCAGAAGTACTACATGGCCACGTGCTCGCTGAACTTCTAATAAAACAGCAAAGGAAACTTCGGCGTCCTTAACACACCACTTAGCATCTGTCACGATTGCCTTTACGATAGCTGCCTTCTGTTTCAATGTGATGATCTTTCGTTACCGCTTTTAGTTGGGTCGTCTCTAGCATCGCGAAACCGGCGAAACGGCGACGCGGTTGAATAGGTTGCACGCTGCGACACCAACAATGTTCGTCGTGTGCGAGCAGCACGTGGTACACACAGGGAGGCGTGGCCTCTGAAATTGCACCGGCGCAATCTCCGAGGCCACGCCTATAGCTACACTAACTAGTCTGCGCGGTGCCGCAGTGAGAGGAATTGCAATGGCGATCTAGAGTCTGCTTATGCGCAACTACGCGTAGTGGTGACAAGGACCAGTGTTCGAGGGTGGATTCAACGCAAATACATAAACGTTTTAAACACCGGCAACGAATGTGTGCTCTACCCTGCGGAAAGCAGAAGCGAGCCTGCAAGGGTCGGACATTTCTTTTTTCGGTGAAAACTGAAGTTTGGTGTATCTATTGGCAGGATAAGCTTACTTCGTTGAAACGAGGTTATAAAAACATGGATATCCTCGGAGATTTCAGCGGGAATGTCATTCATTTTGTTGTATACAATAATTTGTTATATCCCGTTTCGTTATAACGAAGTTTCACTGTAACATAATTGTTAATCTTTTGTCTAACCTTCTAATTGCAGGTAATCTGAGGTCGAGCATCATTGGAACACGCTGAATTTTCTGTGGGTGCATCAGCCTGTGGAAATGTCTAAGCCAGTTCCCTGAATCGTGAAGTGTCCAATTTGTTATAACAGCCAGCCACAACGCAAAACTCTAGGAGGTGCATTAGAAACATTTTGCTTATGTGGTGGCGTGTTACTGATTTATTAAAAATTCTTTGAAACCTTTGACCACTTTAGCGCTTCATTTGTGTGAACAATCATGCTTTATATTAAGCGTACGTGGCTTTGACACGTGTTTATCGCTTTTGTGGCTCTGCCAATATTTGAGTGTTGCTATGGTGGGTTTTAAGAAATGGGCCATAGGGATTGGTGCTGTCGGTAAAGCCAACCTTTTTTTCAATATTGCGAGGAATACGAACATCCTCATTGATTTCTCTATGTGGCAGATAAGAGGGAGACACTCAATTCATTTATAATTAATGCTATAATGGAAGGGTGTTTTCTGTATCTAAATTCTTGTGCGTGCCAAACATCCATGCAAGGAAACATTCTGTATTAGTGTTGCAGGAGGCTTTGATATTATTCCATCTGCAAATCTAGATCAGTGTTGGCAAGGTAAGTAAAATGATATTGGGTCTTCCTGGACGTAATGGGCAGTGTATGCTGTTTCTAGCCAGATCACTGAAGGTAGGCAACATTTTGTTGGATAGTTGACATCGGAAGGAGACAGACCATCTGGATTGCAATGACCTCATTTTAGCTTCTGGAGACTATTTAAAATGTCATATTTGTGCTAGTGCTTCCCCTCCCCTAGCTGACGATAGATCAGGTGTTGAACTAAAGTTTAGAGAGGTCAAGTCCGTTGTACTCTATTTAGTGTATATATTCGTACCATGTTTATTGCTTATTTGTTTCTTCACTTTTTTTTCCTCAAAGTGAAGATTTCGTAACTTTATGGAATACATTCTCTGTTGAAATAACCTACGTCGTGTTCAGATTTCACATCCTCTCCACTTTAGATCTAAGTATATTTCCACTGTCACTATCTTTTGTAAATACTATAAATACTGTGAAACAATGTTTAGGGCTTAGCTAGATACGAGCGACTAGAAAATGTCATGCCTTAGTTGACCAGTAGATGTTTAAAGCATTTAAAAAGTTTTTAAGACATCCTCAAAACGTCCAGGAGAACGGTTTGTAGCCGTTTTCAAAACGTTCCCAAGATGTCTTGCAAGTTGTCTTCTAGCCGTCTTAGGGACGTCTACAAGACGTCTTGTAAAACGTCTGATATCCCAAATTTGGCGGTGCATTAGACGGTCTTAGAGACGGCTACAAGACGTTTTAAGACGTCCGACAAAAACTTGGTAAGATGTCTTGAAGAAATATTTAATATCTTGCCAAAACGTCTTCAAGACGTCTTGTAAACGTTTAAAATGGCTTTCAAGACGTCTTGCTTATCTTGTCAAGACGTCTTGAAGACGGCTTCTAGACCAATGTGTGTTCAGTGGGTAGGGGACCTGTACAAAAGAGGAAAAAAAGCACAAGTGAAGTACAAAGGATTAAAAAGAATCTGCAACTTGCACTCAATTGAATATGAATACGTCACTGGGCTTCTTCGATTTTCCACTTCTGGCTACCCGCGGGCTGCCAGAGCCAGCCAGCGCGCCTTCGTTTTTTCTCGGGTTGCTCCGCCGACCGCGTGACGCATTTCCGCCGCGCGTTCGTTTTACTCGGGCTGGACGGTTCTGGCTACCCGCGGGCTGCCAGAACCTGCCAGGACGATTTTGTTCTGGCTGCTCTCTGGAAGTTCTCTGGCTAGCAGACGACAAAAAGAGGCGATGAGCGCTCGCCGCCATCTTTGTGGGGACTCGACGGATTGCAGCGCGGGCGCTTGAGGACTTTCACCTCGCTCCTGGCTTGCGTCGAGCGCGCGCCGCCCCGGTTGTTGTGGTTTCGGACTTCGTCTCCCGTACTCGTCGGCGCGGTGCGTGGATCGCTGATTGCGTTGCTTCTAGCGTTATCTTACTAGGGTTCTAACGCACCGTTCCGCCTTGCGAGGCGGTGCCATACAAGCGGCGGCGAACCATTTGAAACTTTCTTTTGTGTGTGTATGTGTGTGTGTATGCCGTGAATTCTTCTTCCCCGCCGTAAACAGCGCGCGCGGCGCTGTCACCGTGGGCGCTGTCGATTATGCTTGCATCGTATTTTCATCGTGTTCCGCGCAAGTTGTTCGCGAAGTTGTAGACGCTCAATTCCCACACATCGCGGTGCCTTTTCGGTTCATCTTTCTCTAGTGGTATCCCTTTTCACATCGCTCGCGTATATGCGGCGATATAATTTTTCTGCAGATATATAGCGAAGGCGTCGCAGCTAGCCCACGTTCGCTCCGTCTATCCGTCGTATGCTTGGGTGGCAGCTCGAAACTGCCGTTGATGTTAAAGGAATGCACTGAGATGAGTAGTGGCCACGCGTATATTAGGTTAATTATTGCTCTCATTATAAAGCTTTTCGATGGTCACAGGTGGCGTGCATTTTCATGCGCCAGCCGCAGCTCCAGCTCCTTCAGCACAGGAGCTGAATTGAAAGGAGCACTATCAACCGAAACAAACTTTCTGAAATCGAATTCAAGCATGTCGATCGGCACAAAATTTTACGCGTAATGACGTACCCGCTTTTTCGTGTCTTGTCAAATGACTTCAAATGTCGCCGGTGGCCGACCTCCTCGAGGCATCCCCGAGCGATCGCTTTTTCGCAATTATTTACGTGCGATTTTGCGTCTTGGCATCGGACTCGTCGAAGGCCGTTTGTCACGCTGTGCAAATTGAGATGCCCAGTCGCGCGAAATCTCGCAAAAGTGATGGTTTTCCCGAACACAGCTGTATATTTTCACGGTGGCAACGCAGAAACGGGCCGACTACGCCGCGCGCGCGCCGCCGACGCCGGTCGCTGCCATGTTGGTAGCTTGTCATTTATCCCGCGGCCAGCGCTGTCCCGGCGTTCGATTTTGCAAACTTCGGGTAGCTCCGGGTTGTCTTGGGATTCCAGCTCACGTGACTTCCTATCATCACCGGAACTAGGTGGCTGCCGTCTGGCTGCCAGCGGGCTGCCAGAACGCCGAAAATCGAAGAAGCCCACTGTGACAATCTGAGTGCTGCTGTGTAGCATTTTTTTAGCCTGTTGGTCCGCGGGCACACGTGCCTGTCTTGCATGAAGCTGCTTAGCACGGCTTCATGACAAGACTTTTCTCTATCCGCCACCCGAGAATGCGCTCTGTAGCGGTCAGGCTCCGCCAAGAGACTTGCGGCAACAGGAAGGTAATGTGGGCAATGCAAGTACAGATTTTGGTTGCTAAAGCTGTATCAGACCAATGGAAAGCAAATTTTGTAACATACTTGAATATCCAAAATACTTGTGGCTACTTAGAAGCAGAATAATCAGGTTTTCAAATTCAATAATACAAAGTGAACCTGCCCACATAAACAAGTTCCCGAGGGATTGTCGACGCCAGCTGGCAGTGTCAAGAACAATGAGACACTGGGGGTGACGCTCTTTAGATGCTGAAGTCTGCCCATGCCAAATCAAATAACTGATCAAAAATATGTTGGGAACTTGTTCCTTGCAGTTGAGCCGTAACAATCCCGATGCCGCAGGCAACCATAAAGCAGTTAAACTACCAATGGAACTATGTTAGTGCATTGTTAATGAACAAATAAACCTCTAACAGTATTGAAGTGTACAAATAAATTGTAAATTTCCACCGGGGTTAGGTTAGTTTGGGTAGAGTTGACTAGAACTAGTTCTGGCTGCCATCTCGATGAAATGGTGCCCTACTTTGAAAGTAGAGTAGAACTCGCTCTGCTTCCTTCACGATGAATGTGGCAATTCTTGGCCAGAAACGAGTTGACTAGAACTAGCTCTGCTTCCTTCACAATAAAATGTTGCCCTCTTTGCCAGTTGAGTTGACTAGAACTAGTTCTGCTACCTTCACATGAAATGTTGCCCTTCTTTGCCAGTAGAGTTGACTAGAATGACTAAAATTTAAAACTGAATAGAACAATAAAAAAAATTTCACATCACTTTGTTGTGCCAGTGTTTACTGGTAGCTTGTGGATTCACTGAAACCTGATTAGAACAAGCAGGCCTATGCACTAAAAATAGTTCACTATATTAGGTAACTCTTTAAATCCAACCCATCTATAACAAAATGAAAAACTTTTGTATTGTGTTTGTTCTACACGAATTTTTCGTCTTCAGTGGAAAAATTAAGCCAAAGATATCTGCTTTTTTGTAACGGAACTACGCATAGTAGCAGCAATTTTTACTTGTGCCTTGAACAGCTTGCCAGTCGCTAAAAATTGCGACTCGATTGGATCTTGCTTATAGTACACGGCTGGAATGCTTCTGAGTATTCTTGCATTTAGGCTAAAAAAGAAGCCCCTGTTATGAGCAAGTGTCTGACATGAGTATCAGTCAGCAAGTTATGCGTGTGTGATATAGAGGAGAATTCAGTTTATGCTGGTCTGGTTTGTTATGTTTGGGTTTCACTGTACCAAGAGAAGAATGCTATGTACTATGAGTATGGATCTTTTCCTTGGCAGTAGCCAAACATGACTTAGAGCACACAATTACTTTGTTATCCCATTTATCTGCTAAAGGGCCAAGGCATGCTCTGTGAAATCCTCTTGAACAATATGCACATGAAATGTCCAGTACTACTCCAGCATATAGCGGTTGCCTACACACACAATGCAACTTGTAAATGCAATCTTTTGGCCGCACACGAACAGTGAGAGAGCTTGTGAGTGGAAAATCTTCCATGTTGCCTTTTTGTATGCATTTCAGCAAATGTCTGCGCAGCATACTCTAAGATTTAAATTTTCTGGACACCTATCTGATGCTACATAATACATATTTGCAATTGCAAACAAGCCACAGTCAAGTGTGTTGCGCTGGTTTTGTACCCCTTTAGTGCGAATGGTCAGCGTTGGAGACTGAAATTTTAGCATATGACAGATTTGCCTGACGGCATCAGAAGGAGTATCTTGGTCAATCGAGTCATATACAAACACTGTGTTTTCATTAGCGTCAACATTGCTTACTGCTGTAAGCCAGTGAACGGGGTTTCGGACATGCAAGATTTGAATAAAAGGGCTTTTTACTTGAGTATATTGTAAATGCTGACCAAGAGGCACATCTTGAAAGCCATCCCAATGAGGAAATTTTTCATGAATAGTACTGATCTTCCCATGGGCGGTACTGATTCTGCTCCCGAGGAAGAATGGGAGAAAAAGCTACATGCACCATGGAATTCCTTTCAATGATCCCCTGAGCGAGCTGGCGATACTTGTCGATGCACACGCTGACACTGTTATCAGTGTTGTTAGTGCCAACGTGCACGATGCCAATATCAAAACCAGCTAGCTTGTCAGCAATCATTGAGAGCAAATCCTCAATCTTTATTCCTCTATGCGCGGCAACACTGACTGACAAACGACGACGCGATAGGAAATACTGGTCCAAGTATTTCACCATCGAGTCGCCGGCAACCAAACACGTGTCATTTCGCAAGCAGTACAATCTAAAATAACACCGAGAAAAAGAAAAGAAGATGAGACTGCGAGAAAATAAATCTGAGCTTTTTTCACACACGAAAGAAGGCTACCTCTAGTCAGCAGTATATATATTGACAAATCCGAGAAATCCGCGCTATGGATGAACGAAGCAAGCGGTCGCGAACAAGAGCAGCAAGATCGGCAGATACGCGACAAATACAATCAAAATACTTATTAGAAAAGATTAATATAACGCTAGCAAATATAAAATAACGCTGCAATGCGGCTTTAGCTTGCATGTACGCTCCCTAGCTTTAGCACATATAAAACAAAGCAAGCGGTCGCGAACAGCAGCAACAAGAACGGCAGATACGAGACAAAAATAATCAAAATACAAACAAAATACTTATTAGAAAAGATTAATATAACGCCAGTAAATATAAAATAACGCTCAAATGCAGCTTTCGCGCATATAAAAGGATGATGTCAAAGGCTTGCGAGGATGCAGCAGAACCAGGCCTTGGGACCAGCACCAGTGGCAGCAGAAAAGCACGACCCGCAAGCGCGGCTGACGGGATGCGTACTGAATCAACTGAATGTCACGTGCGAATAACATGAAATCAAACTACGCGCCCACAAGAAACCGGAAATACGCGTGCGTGTGACGTTGTCTTTTAGTGACGTCACTTCCGTGCGTTGCTGGAGCCGTGTTTTTACAGTTACAGTGTACTAGAAGTAGTACAGTGTACTAGAAGGGGTGTCTGTGTGGATTCGTTACAGTGCACTAGAAGGGGGCAGTGGGCTTACTCAGCCGCTCCTCTGACGCAGTCAGCGTCGCATCCAAGAGGTAGCGCCACTGGCAACTTCAATGGAAGCTTTGCTTGCAGAAGCTTTGATTTTCCTTGCGTTTCTGTCGGTTCAGTTCGAAGCAGTTCACACTCTTATTTGTTTTTAATTTTGGCATACTTGACAGTCTTTACATATCTTTAGCAAGCACTATATTTGTTTAGGCCACATGATATTTGCCATAATAGTACCTTGTGGAAAAAGAAGACGGCAACTCTTGGGCAATTTGCTGCCTATCCTAACTCTTAAACCTTTTGTGCAAAGAGCTCGTCGCTGACGGATGTTGCTTATGCGGAAGGGGCCTTAGAATTTTCCGAATTATCGGGCAATCGTAAAAAAAATTTGAAAACGGTTTCATGCCGTGTCGACCTAATGTAAAATTTTGTCAGACAGAAAACAGTGCGTGCATACTTCCCAGCTGGGCTTAAAAAAAAAAAAAAAATCAGACATGCTAACCAGGTTTGTGCCTTTGCTTAGCCAAAATGAATATGTATATATGGCTTAAATATTTCATTGTTCCACTTTAGTTGTTCCATGCTTAACAGTAACCTTCGATTATTAACCATCATTACGCCGGCACACATTTGTTAAATCAAATCAGGTTTGTTTTTTCCATAAAGAAATGGAGGGAGGCCTGAACAAAAAGTGAAAACTAGTTCACTTGACAAAGGCCCCGGCCTATGCTTATGTACAGTTATATAAGGGTAAGCAAAATGAAGTTAACAGGGCTGTTGCTGACACAAAACTTTTATTTGCAAGAAGTACAGCAACCCATTGTTTCATGCACTTCAACTCATAAGCAATGGCTCAACTTCAGCTGCTTGGCCCTCTGCCGCTTTCCTGCCTTGTCACAGTTAATTCCTTTCACATAAGAATGCAGACGTGTGACAATGTAAAAACTAATTATTTTAGCTGTGAGGCTATAAGAGCGTGCACATTGCAGCCAACTTCGAGGGAAAGCTTACTCTTAACTTCCAGCATATCCATAACGCTGTTAGCGTGTAGCTCACTCTGAGAGTTGAAAAGATCCTCTAGAATTTTCACAAAGCCGTACAGCTGATTGGAGAGATAAAGGAGGCCTCCTCGGTCACAGAAGTTTGTTAGCCGGGCAAGTTGAAAACTTTCGCCTGGTGGCGTCATAGTGGCAGCTTTAGGCATTCTTGGCATTTTGTGCTGGAATTGACAATACACTTCCGCGCAATATAGCCCGCAATGTGGTAAGTGAGCCTCGAGTCGCTTCTGGCCACGTGGTGATTATGGTCGTTTGAAAACCGCAGGCCCGTGCAATGCTGGGGTACCACGTTTGTGTGGCCTCTGTGGCAGTAGCGCTAGTAGCAGTTTGACTGCACTCATTTCTGTCACCTGATGCTTCGAGAGAGTCAACTTCCAGTAAGGAGGTCAGTGTACCTTCCTCGCAATTTCCTTCGCTAACTGACCTAACTAGACCATAAAAAGAAAGACAATTCAAAGTGATCAGGAACTGCGGTGGACATGAGCACAAAACGTGGCTCGAAGTGGAGCGCGCATACTGCGCTCGTGTCGTCCAGGGGAGGTTCTATGGAGGTTCTTTTCCCACTCTTTCCGCCTATTTTCATCCTTCGGGACGCCAAACAAGGACAACTTCGGCCCATCCTTCACATAAACATAGCCTGTTTGGCATACAGGCGCGTAACAGTGGTTTTGTCGATGCCGCGGCATGGCTCAGTTACTGCAAGGCATACTAATCTCTTGCAGGCTATGTGCGAAAAAAAAAAAAAAAAACACTGAAGGAAAAAAAAAAAAAAAACCCACGCGACGACGTGCACAGAAAAAACAACGCACCTCAGCAACTCCAACTAATATGATCGGGCACTGGGCGGGCACTGGGCAGCTGCGCCGTCGCACCCACGTTCCGTTGAAACCGACGCCAGCGCCGCCGCTCGGGCTATCGGAGAAGCTCATATTTGCGACATTCGTGGAGCCGCCGCATCGCATAGCCTCCGCCAGAGAGTAAGCCCACTGCCCCCTTCTAGTACACTGTAGATTCGTCTAGAGTGCACCGCGGTATAGTGCCTAGAATATACTTCTAGGCACTATAACCGCGGCACAGCAGTCACTGCCAAACAAATTTCGCGACTATGAGAACAAAATGACGTCACTTCTGTTGTTAGCGGATATGACGTCAAATTATTTTTTTTTCGCCGGAAGTGTTCCTTCCTCACACAGATGGCGCTAAGCCCCATGAACCGCAATTTTTCCAGTGACTCTATGAACCGCCGATAAGCCACCATGTTTTGAACGTATGGGCTTCTATGGGACCTTCGCTACCAGAGCCGCTATTCTGGACATTCCGCCCTTTTCTTCGAGGCGTGACGTAGGCGCGACGCTTACAAAATGGCGTTGGTGGCCCCGTTTTGCTTTCGTAACGATACGCAAATTTGACGTTTCGCCTAAGAAACGGTAATGTAGGCATTGAACCTAGCATTCTTGATAAAGGAAAACAGTTTTCCTCCCCAGTAAAAATAAAGCCGCTAGCTCAAAGCGTACTATTATTCCATCACAATCGTTTCTCGCTTCCGTCGTCTGCATACGCGCAGGCTGTCGTCTGCTTCATTAGATAGGATGCGTGTCCTCGGGAAACTGAATGAGTCATCGTATATCGGCGCCCACGCGCTTGCTTTCTACCTTGAGACAACACACGCGACCTACCAGTGATGATGAGCGCACGCTCTAGGCCGCGTTATCGCTATCTCGTGATCCGCAAGTGACTCAGCCCGACTCGTCTGGCTGAGAAGCGGCCGAATATCATCGATATAAAGCCCCTATATTTATAAAAGTAGCGCCATCCACTTCCCTCCTCCTCCGTTCCACTATCGCGCTCGGCTCGACCAGCGCGATAGAGGCGCGATATCGACAGTAGCGCCGCCTGCGTCGGGCCTGCCGTGGCAGACGACAGCTAACGCGCTACCAGAGGAAATCCGAGGAAAACTTCGATCGCGCCCTGCAGAGACGTTTTTGAGGCGCGATTTTGCTTCGTCAGTCAGTAACTGGTCTTAATAATGCCGTTTTGGAAGTAGCAACGCGACGATGCGAGACGGCGCAAATATCAAGTGTGCAGCAAGCGTTTGCGCACGCCGGATGGTAAACAAAAAAAGCCTTTTGCCCTCGCCTTGTCGGTTGCGGCAACTTAAGGCGCAGCAGCATGCCATCACAACGAAGTTCTTGTGCCTAACACGTTTGATCCGTTTGTGCGTACAGCACTTTCGTCGCACAGGCCCGAGAATGGCAGTCGGAGCGCGCTGGAAAGAAAAAATATACAAAAGCGCGACGCGAACTTCCACGTGACACGGATTGGCCAATGGGGGAGCGGAGGAGGCTGGGGCGACAGGAGGCGGCTAAGAGAGGGCGAGGAGGAAGCGCCGGGGTGAGCGCGGTGGCGGCAAGATCTAAGAATGGCGCTACTTTTATAAATATAGGGGCTTTACATCGATAGCGTTGCGCGCGCCACAGGTATCCGCTTGAGTGCGACGCAAACGCCGGCACTGCCATCTCTTGTGCACTTCGCTGCTTACTCGCACCGCGAGAGGAAACGTCAAGGCGCCGTCTTGCGTACGTTTATTTTTGTAAATTAAAAAGTCACCGTTGCCATAGCCTTTGATGACGCGAAAAGTGATTAATATTGATTACAATACAAACGCAATAGTGAAAAGTGCAAAAAGTCGCAGACAGTTTGCTACTTTCAACCAATATTATTTCAAATAAACGTGTTTTTAATAAAAATGATGGTGCAAAACACAAATGCCAACACCACCCGAGAGCGATGCAAATGCTATGAACACGCGTTGTGAACAAAAGATTTTTATGGCCCGAAATGACAGGGAAAATGCGGCGATACGCATGCCTCTCCACTGCCATTGCATATGGCCGCTCATTACCATAATTCGCGCGGCTCGTCGCACCACAAATTATGGCGGAAAATCTCTGCAATGGCGGCCCAGCGCAACGTCACGCAACGTCAAATTGACGTTTACGAAACGGCCCTTCCTGTGACGCTCCTCAGGGGATATTCCTTCAGCCAATGAACAAGCTGTCATGCCGGTTATCTTGGAACGCCACCACATATTCGCGAAATTGCAGATGCATTGCACGAGCTTCTGCACGCTACCGTCCACTTTCTTTTTAAAGCGCTAAAGTCGCAATATAGTTCCAAGGACCACAAAAAAGTATTAGTCGATAAAACTTGCAGCTCCACGTCACGCTTCGTCATTCTGACGAAAACGCAAAATTGCATTTTGCAAAACTTCCGTTTCCCGGCACAAATTTCGAAACACGTGACCTCTGGACAGCCAATGAGACAGCCAAGATGGCGGATAATGGCGGCCGTGCAGCCGCCATGCGTGTCCAGAGGCTCTATTCTGGACATTCCGCGGAACCCTGGGGTTCCGCAGGCCCCTGCTCGGGGTTCCGCGAACCACTGATACATTTTCTGTGGTCCCGCACTCACCAAGCGGCTAAAACGGCGAAAACGAGGTGCGCTCGATCCACAGAACCTCCATTACTCATGCCCGAGCGTCAAAAAGCACTCGCAGCGCGTAACGGCAACGCGCAAACTGCGCAATAAATTCGCAAGCAGCTTGTAGCCACCCAACCTCCGAAAACGGGCAGCGCGCCTAAGCTTTCGCACTTAAATCTCGGAGGCCGTAATTTACCAACATGCGCATTTCTCGCCATTTGTAGATAGCGTAGGTGCCTATTGCGTGCGCACTGATGTATACGTTGGAGGAATAAAAAAAATGAAGAAAAAAAAAATGCGCGGAGCATCGCAAATACGTGCCGCAGATGAGCAAGAACGGCGCTAGCATCCAACCGAAACGAAGCGGCGCAGTCCGCATTGCCATGGTCCTCAGTGGCAATCGTGCGCGGCACGTGATTGACAGCTACTCCGGAGCGGTTCGTGCCTAATTCTGCCCTTAAATACTTTATTCTTGCGTTTATCGCCACGCATAACACCGCGTTGGCGGCATGCCGCGCACCTTCATAAGTGCGTAGTTGCCATCCATGATCGCGTTGATAACCACTGCACTTTCGTCCGCAGCGGCTGCGGCAAACAGTAGTTTCGTTTTCACTCGGTGCGCGCGTCGGCTGCGTGCCACACAACTGCGTAGTCGCCAACCATGGTAGCGTCGATGGCGACCGCGATTTCGTGCGCACGTCTTGCAACGAACGGTAGTTTTGTTTTGCGTGCGTCGGCCGCCTGCCTTCTGAACCGCAACATCGCCGTCCATGATCGCGTCGATAGCGGCCGCGGTTTCGTCCGCAGTGGTTGCGGCAAGCAGTAGTTTTGCTTTGACTCACTGCAAAGCTGTCGAAAATTAAGAGCACCGGCTACATCGCGATGTACGGACAATTTGTTGGCGAGCAGCTGACTGGCTAAAAAATAATCGGGATGTACGCGCGCGAGGCCTTCGCCGCTGCTAGCGCTAATCAGTCATGAGATGACTAGAATTTCAGCTTCCGCACTGGTCTTCTGCTAAATAAATATAAACAGGATTGGCTGATTCATTGAGTAAATAAAAGCGTGTTGACGTAGTTAAGCATTTGTTTATTGTTTTCTTGATACCCTCGATAATTCGACATTTGGTTAATTACGTCATTTTAATTGGGCTAATTCTGGGGGGGGGGGGGTTCCTTGACACTTCATGGAGCTTAGCAGGGTTCCCTGGAACGAACATGCTTGAGAACCCCTGATTTAGGGTAATGTTCTGTTAAAATTTTTTTTCTTTTATAGTATAGTAATCTGAAGGTCATAAGTCCGAATCCTCCTCCAGTCCACTACATTTTCAGGCATGCAGTGGCGCCCGACACCGGCAAAAAAACAAAAAATAATAACAACGCTGAGAGCTAGTGGGGCTATACTAGTCAAGATGCAACCAAATTAGGAAGGCCCACTAAGCTTCAACAAAGTCACTCCCTCACCAGAACAGGAATTGACCTCCTGGTGCAGTATTCGGCCGCTACCTCCCTAACGACTCCTACAATTTACCCACGGCCCTCAGTCACCAGTAGCTGCGGCGCACCTGACCAAGGCGGCGGTCAGACCTGCGACGTGGCAGAGGGTGCTAAGAATCTCTGGGTCCAGACAGGCCGCCAATGGAAACTGAACCTGGCAACGTTCAACACGCGCACCCTATCGAGTGAGGCTAGCTTAGCAGGGCTATTTGAAGAATTATCAGGTATTGCCTGGGATATTATTGGCCTTAGTGAGGTGAGAAGAACTGGTGAGGCTTATACATTGCTGACTAACGGCCACGTCCTCTGCTACAGAGGTCTTCCAGATAGGATAGAATTCGGAGTAGGATTTTTAGTCCATAAGGACACAGCGGGCAACATTGATGAATTCTACAGCATTAATGAGAGGGTAGCAGTCGTCGTAATAAAGCAGAATAGGAGGTATAGAATGAAGACTGTACAAGCCTACGCCCCAACCTCCAGTCACGATGATGAAGAAATAAAACAGTTTTATGAAGATGTTGAATTAGCAATGAGAAAGGTGCAAACTCAGTATACTGTAGTCATGGGCGACTTCAATGCAAAAGTGGGGAAGAAGCAGGTTGGTGAGCAAGCAATTGGCAACTATGGCATCGATTCTAGGAATGCAAGAGGAGATTTCATAGTTTCATACTCTAGATAGAAAATAGATTTCATACTCTCTGCCGATCCCAGCATAGTGCAGGATGTAGAAGTGTTAGGTAGGGTAAAGTGCAGTGACCATAGGCTAGTGAGGTCTAGGATTTCTCTCAATTTGAAGAGAGAAAGAATAAAGTTAGTCATGAAGAAACAGGCCAACCTAGACGCAGTAAGGGTAATAACAGACCACTTCAGGCAGGTGCTCGCAAACAAATATGCAGCTTTAGAACAGGAAGATAAAGACAACATAGAGGTAATGAATGAAACCGTAACTAGGTTGATCTCAGAAACAGCAATTGAAGTGGGAGGTAAGGCACCAAAGCAACCAATAGGTAAGCTCTCCCAAGTAACAGGGGACCTAATAAAGAAACGGCAAAACATGAAAGTGTCAAACTCGAGAGATCAGATAGAATTCGCTGAACTGTTCAAACTGATCAACAAGAAGAAAGTAAGGGATATTCGAAATTATAACGTAGAAAAGATTGAGGAAGCAGTAAAATATGGACACAGCCTGAAATCAGTGAGAAGAAAACTAGGCATAGGACAAGGCAAAATGTGATAAGCAGGGTAATATCATCAACAATTTTCGATGACATAGTAAAAGCAGCGGAAGAATTCTATACTGACCTGTACAGTTCCCAGAGCAGCCAAGCTACTTTCATTCGAAGTAGTGATGAACAGGATACAGAGGCCCCTTCTATAACTAGCGATAAAGTTAGAAGGGCCTTGAAAGACATGACTAGGAGAAAAGCTGCTGGAGAAGATGGAGTAACAGTCGATTTATTCAAGGATGGAGTTATCATACTTGAAAAGCTTGCAGCCCTTTATACGCAATGCTTCACGACTTCAAGTGTACCAGAAAGCTAGAAGAACGCCAACATTATATAATACTCATCCATAAGAAGGGAGACATTACAGAATTGAAGAATTATAGACCCATTAGCTTGCTTTCAGTAGTGTATAAAATATTCACCAAGGTAATTTCAATCAGGGCAACACTTGACTTCCGCCAACCAAGAGAACAGGCTGGCTTCAGGAAGGGATGTTCTACGATGGATTATATCCATGTCATCAACGAGGTAAAAGAGAAATCTGCGGAGTACAATCAACCTCTCTATATGGCTTTCATAGATTATGAAAAAGCATTTGATTCAGTAGAGACACCAGCAGTCATAGAGACACTGCGAAATCAAGGAGTACAGCAGGCATACGTGAATATCTTGGCAAATATCTACAGTGGAATCTTGATGATACGAATCTCACGGGGTCACGAAAAATATTCGTATTATCCGAAATTCGTATCATCGAAACACAATTAAAACTAGCTAAACTAAGGGGGGACGCGGGGATCAATCAGATCGCGAAAATCGCGAGAAAAATCGATTTTTGAAAACCGAGTGTTTCGGTATCTGCAACACCTAATCTACGCTGTATCAAAATGGTTTGGCTGAAAACGCACTAAAAGTGGCCGAAAAAGATTAATTCGTCAGTGCGCAGAATCACCGCAGTTCACGGAGACATCTCGTATTTCCCGCCACCGAGCGCCGCCATCTTGGTATGGTTCGAAAGCTCAAAGTTTCGCCGTTCCGCTTTTCAATTCGTCCGTCGTCGCCATCTTGTAACAAACGCACAAACACAAAAGAAGCGCGGGTCTGCGATAGGTAGTCACACGGGCCCTCCGATGAAAGCATTTGGCCTCCGATTGGCTGCCGTGCTGAAAGGCATCTCTCCATTGGTTGCTGCTGTGGCAGGGGCAAGATGGCAACCGCAGTTGTCTGCTTCGTAAACCACGCCGGCGTCTTCACTTGACGCGCAGAATTCGGATTACTGAGAGCTCCCTGGCTAGTGATGGATCGTCGCTCGTTGGAGAAGAAATTTTGGACGAAGCACGCCTTCGGAATACGGAAGCGCAAGCCTCCTACGGCAAGAAAAATACGACGATTAGCGGGAGAAGCGGAGGAGCACACGACTGAACGTGCCGCACGCTACTGTGGATTACGTGCCGCGCTACGTTGCACCGTGTGACTCACGTAGCGAAACCGACAATCGCTCTGTGCCATCGGCACCAATAACGCAGTCGACGGAAGACGCGCCAACGGAGGCTCCCGCACCTCGGCGTACGGCCGCGCGAATCAGCCGAAATCGTATCTCGGTAAACATAGCTCGCTGCGACTAGGCAAAATGACGCAAACACAGAACACGGCCCGAAGCACAGCAGCCACTCCGTCCGATGGCACGCAGAAAATAAGGAAAAGCATAAAAGCAACAAAAGCGCCACTGCTTCAAACTCTTCGCGCCCAGTCGCGGCCTACGCGCTGTCCGGCGCAGCATCAGCGCCTCCGCACCAAAACAGAAAGGGAGAAAGCGCGTGACCACGTGCTGATCACTTTCGCGGCCATCGGTGGGGCGGCGTTTATTTGTATCAACCGACGCGGGTCGAAAATCGATTCGTAACAACCGTTCTCTAGCACGTTGCAAAGTAATGGGGCTCGGCTGGGACCACAGAAAAATTCGTATCATCCGGAAATTCATATTAGCCGTGTTCGTATCATCGAGATTCCACTGTACAAGGTTCTCCACAAGAAAAGTAGAAAGATACCTATCAAGAAAGGGGTCAGGCAAGGAGAGACAATCTCTCCAATGCTATTCACTGCATGCTTAGAAGTATTCAAGCTCTTAGACTGGGAAGGCTTAGGAGTGAGGATCAACGGCGAATATTTCAGCAACCTTCGGTTTACAGATGACATTGTCCTATTCAGCACCAATGGAGACGAATTACAACAAATGATTGAGGACCTTAATCGAGAAAGTGTAAGAATTGGGTTGAAGATGAATATGAAGAAGACAAAGATAATGTTCAATAGCCTGGCAAGGGAACAAGAATTCAGGATCGCCAGTCAGCCTCTAGAGTCTGTAAAGGAGTACGTTTATCTAGGTCAATTACTCACGGGGGACCCTGATCACGAGAAAGAAATTTACAGAAGAATAAAATTGGGTTGGAGTGCATACGGCAGGCATTACCAAATCCTGACTGGGAGCTCACCACTGTCGTTGAAAAGAAAAGTGTACAATCATTGCATTCTACCGGTGCTAACATATGGGGCAGAAATTTGGAGGTTAACAAAGAAGCTCAAGAACAAGTTAAGGACCGCACAAAGAGCGATGGAACGAAAAATCTTAGGACTAACGTTAAGAGACAGGAAGAGAGCGGTGTGGATCAGAGAACAAACGAGGATAGCCGATATTCTAGTTGAAATTAAGCGGAAAAAGTGGAGCTGGGCAGGCCATATAATACGTAGGATGGATAACCGGTGGACCATTAGGGTTACAGCATGGATACCAAGAGAAGGGAAGCGCATTCAAGGACAGCGGAAAACTAGGTGGAGTGATGAAGTTAGTAAATTCGCATGCGCAAGTTGGAATCAGCTAGCGCAAGAAAGGGGTAATTGGAGATCGCAGGGAGAGGCCTTCGTCCTGCAGTGGACATAAGTATAGGCTGATGATGATGATGATGAATTGCTGAACATTTCACAATGTTTCTAGGTCTGAATATTCTGACAAAATAGTTATGCTAATTATTGGGTTGGCGTTTACAGTGCTATCATGCCATTGGAACAAACCTCAAAATAAATATTGAAGTCTTTCGAATTGGAGTTCATCAAAACTCTAAATCTCTGCCTCATTAAAAAGCTGTGTGGGCTCCTTCCATAGATCTGCCATGTCAGAAAAGAAACGAGAGCATGGAGACGGGCACATGCAACACTGATAGATAAGCTTTACTGCCACCTGTCACAAAAACAATAGCTATCATGCAGTTTCAGTTTAACCAACTTCTGTGTAGACAATGTGACCATTACACCGGGGTTTTACCTTGACAAAATTATATCAAGAAGGGCAGGAAGAGAGCAGAAATCGTGACACAGGTTTACTCAGGCACGACCAGACATGTGCACACGCACCCATGATGGTCAACTGGGCCACAGTGCTTCCGGCATAATTAGTTAAAATGTAGTCTACATATAGCATGAAAAAGCAATTTTTTTTTCGGTTGTGTCCAAAAGAATACAGCCAGGGTAGCCTTGTTACGCTTTGTATTTTAGCAGGTCTGAGGACAACTATTGAGAGGATGTACAGTGTCCTCTTCTTTCATCAAGGAGAATAAGCTTTACACTGGGGTGAGGGAATTAGACAGGAAGGCCAACGAGAGCTGGCTCCTCCAGTACTGACCACACATTAGTCATGGAAGCTGTATCAGATGTCAGCCAAGAGATTTTATTGCATGGTAAAAGCAGCTATGAAGGCAGCCCCCAGATACAGCCCCAGGTTGCGAGATCTAGGCCTTGCTGCTTTCTTATGAGACAAGAAGGGTCTACCAGACAGTTATGCCTAGCAAACCTAGCTGTTGGGCTAGAAAACAACTCCCACAGCTGACTTTGAGAGCTGTCACGTGCCACATAATTTCCTTGGTCATCATTATGCTTCACAACCTCAAGTACAAGCCAACAAAAAAAAAAAAGTAAACCATTAGAACAGTCACCACTTTGAAAGATCAACCATGTTAATCCTGTGTTCCCATTACTCCAAATATAAACAATGAAGAGATGAGAAATCAAGATTACAATGAGCAAGCACATAATGCCAATACAGTCAACATCGGATTTTTCGGGCTTTTTAAGGGCTGTGAAAACGTCCGAAAAAAATTTAGTATGCTTTTTACTGCCCCCTAGGGCTCAAATCGCCACAGGCACATCCGAAATAGCTCTGAAGGCCTGCCAGTACACTTATTAGGCGTTTCGTACCTCGTACTGTGATAGTAGACAGCGGGTGCACGCTTGTATAATTAATAAGTACATACAATGTCGCGTGAAAATTGCCCCTTCCCACTGTTGGTATGCTTCACTGCGTAACACTACTGTATTGAGGCGAAGCTGACTTTCGTAACCCGGCATAATGCCACGCGTTGTGCTTTCCGAGCTTCCAAGACATTGGCGAGGATTACAAAGGCGGAGTCAGTGACATTGCTAACAGCAGCGAATTGTTTAAATTAAAAATACGGCACCGAACAGAAAGAAGCTTGGTAGCGAACGTCGAAGTAGCTAGGCCTAGCGTTGTCGAGGTGGGGGCTACGGCTGACAGTGTGCGAGAGCGCCAGTTCGAGGAGGCGAGATAATCGAAATGGCAGCAGTGATGGCTACGATTAAAGCCGTTTAGGACCTGCGGTCATGGCAAAAAGTCCAGAGAATCGGACGGCGAAGGTTTATGCGTCCGAAATTTCGGACGTTTTTATACGTTGACTCTATGGGCTACGTGGCGGTGCCATGAAGGCGTCCGAATTATCGGGCATGTCCGAAAAATCGGCTGACCGGAAAATCGGTCATTGACTGTAGTACTTTTCATCATACAACTCCATACATTTGCTTGAGTTTATTTTGGACTAGAAGGTATCCCCGGGAAGTTTACCTTTATATGATCTTCAAGAAGTTTAATCAGTGTGGAAAGCAGCGTGTCCTCCAGGTGGCCTATTTCTAGTGCCCATGCAGCAACAGAAGGAAGTAAGACAGTCTGTGCCACCTCAGCCATGCTTGCATGTGCATCAGCTACCACGAGCAATGCCAGGTCAACTGCCTGAAAAATCACCAATACAGAGAGAGAGAGAAAAGACTTTATTCGAGGTCAGACTAAGACCTATAGATATTCCTCCGCCAGGAGGACCATGGCCAGCTGGTCGGCGAAGGCCGCCGACGCCAACCCCACCCGCCAGTGGGGAGGTGGGGGGTTAGGGTAGTGAGGGGATTGTAGGGCTGCGGGGCAAGAGAAAAGGATGTGCTCTACATTTGCGTACGTAGAGGGGCAGTTGGGACATGAGGGGTCTGAGCGGTAACGATAAAGGTATAGGCGTGCTGGAGTGATCAAGGTGTTGAGCTGGATGGCCCTGAGGGTGCGTACTTGGGCAGTGGAGAGACGAGGGTGTGGTGGCGGAAGCGTCTGCAATGAATGCCGGAGGTGTTTGTAGTGCTGCTTCAGAGTTTTCTTATAAAAGTGTGCCTCGTCCGCTATGGGCGGGCAAGGCCAGGGGATCGTCGGCGCCCGGCTATTAATCTCGCGGGCAAGCTCATGAGCGAGCTTATTGCCGATAATCCCCGCATGACCTGGCACCCACACCACAGTGACCAAAGCAGGGGAGAGAAGGGAGAGAGCGTCAGAAAGGTCGTCATGAAGATTATCGGGAAGTCTGTTGTCGCGAAGAGCCCTGATTGCCGCCATGGAGTCCGAGCAAATGCGATACCGAGGAGAGGGAGGAAGAAGGGTTAGTTCGTGCGTTGCGTGAACGATCGCGGCCAATTCAAGGGATAGAGAAGAAGTGGGAAGTGAGAAGGGGCCAGCGGTGGAAGTGCTGGGAATGCCAAGGGGGGTCGGCATTGTCACACAAGCAGTGGAGCCATGAGTTTGGTAATACGCTGCGTCGACGTAGCATGTGACAGTGTCCGGTGGACAAGGGTCGTGGAAGTGAGCGCGGGCTTGTCGTCGTCCCTCATGAAGATGTGGGGTCATATTAGAGGGAATAGGGGCACAGCGGAGATTGCTGGGAAGAGGTCGTTGAGGAGTGTACAGAGGAAAGTCAATGGGCCGGATGCCAGCCCGCTGCAGTAGCCAATGACCCTGCGCAGAGCAGGATAGGCGGCCAAGTTGTCGATCCCTATGGAGGCACAAGAGCTCTGCAAGGGGAAGAAATAAGCCTGTTGCGTATAGTTTGGCTGTGGATGCGTGTGTCGGAAGATGTAGGGCAGCTTTATAGAGAGTGTTTAAAGCCGATTGAATGCGATGCATTTGCGTCTGCGTAAGTGTGCAGTATGGCAGGGAATAAAGGATTTTGTTCAAGGCAAAAGCTGTTACAAGTTGATTGGCTCTGCATTCGTCGAGACCGCCGCGCCGCCTGACCACTCGTCGGACTAAGTGAGTTACTTGGTGGCAGGTGGTGATCGTGGACTGTATTGCGCGGCTGAAAGAGTGGTCTTGGAGGGGAAAGCCTAAAACCCGGCAGGATGACGTTAACGGTCAACAGACCAACTGCAAAAAAATTTACGCTGGCATAAAAAGCTCTGTTCTCAACTGCATGGATGCAGATGAGGTTCAGTGTAAAATTTTCCATTTAACGTGCCAGTGGATTAGTCAAAAAAAGCTAGCAAAAGTCAATGTTTCTGACATAAAATTTCCGGCAAAATTAATCCCATGACCCAATGCTCAGCAGAAGAATAGCCACTGTGGCTACATGTGACCTGTTTTCTGACAACAGGTTCAACCCCTAGTCTTCGCACTTAAAAACAATTTTTTTTTGTGCATAACCAAGGCTCAAGCCTTGACTTAAGCAGATCAATGTTATTTAGCTGTCTTTACTCACAAGAGGATTAGCACTTTTTTTTCTTATAAAGGAGTACTCACACAGATTTTTGAAGTTGTAGAAATTCTACCATGTTTCTCACACGTAAAAGGATACACTTAGCAAGTATGAAGGTCTGGATATTTCAATATTTGGATATTCAGATACAGTAGAATCTCGCTAAACACAAATCACTTAAACAGAACTACCACTTATGCAGAACAACAGCCTTTACGGTTGGTTGGTTTTGCATTAGGGCAATGCAAAAAAAAAAAAAAAGTTTGTTAAATGCAACCACATTTTTTTCAACTCCGGGTAACAGAACTAAATATATTATACAAAATGAAGGTGAGCTGCCAATCTCATCCACAGCACAACAGACATCACTGTTTGTGCCTTTTCCCCTTTCAGGTTTTCTCGCTAGTTCTCTACCTTATCATGCAGGCGGCTTTTCCCAGGTGAAAATTTCCAACTGGGATCCAACTGGTTCCAGCTGGAAACCAACTGGTCCCAGTTGGAAAGCAACTGGGTAGCAACTGGTTCCAGTTGGGATCCAACTGGAACAATTTCCAGTTATACTGGGAGTGACTGGACCCAGTTGGGATCCAACTGGGACTTTGACCAGTTGTACTGGAATCAACTGGTTCCAGTAGAGAGGCAACTGGAACTTTCACCATTTGTACTGGAATCAACTGGTTCCAGTTCGATTCCAACTGGAACTTTGACCAGTTGTATCAGTAGCAACTGGAACCAACTTAAACATTGGCCAGTTGTTCTGGTAGCAACTGTTTCCAGTTTGAATCCAAATGAAACGGTGACCAGAAGTTTAAATGAAAGCAACATCCAGTAACATGCAGCAGCTAGTCCTACTTATACTGAGCAATTAAGTTTGGCAGTTTTAGCAATCCTAGCCAACATTCTAATAGAAGTCTGTAATAATTAGTCTAATACGTCAGTTTTGTATTAGTTGTATAAGTTTTGTATTAGACCAATAGAAATTTCTATTAGTCGTACTCATTTACCTATAAGACCAAGAGGCCGTGTGTATTAGACTTATTAGTCTTTTACAAGCAGTGTAGTAGACACGCGCGTGTCTACTGGTTTCTCTATTAGACTAACAGGTCTGCAGATTGTTGCTGGTCTGATACAACATGTACTGCTAGATTCCACAGCTCTTGTTTGCTGGTGAAAGTTAATTGACAAACAATTAGAATAGCGGACCGCTTGCTTGCATGGAGGGGTGTTTCTAATTAATCACTAAATAATTAAAAATTCTGCTGTACAATTGTGCAGCAGATTGCGTTCGCACGTTTGCATTAGTTTCAGCACACCACCTTTCAGCGACGTACACAAAAGCGACGTGCGCCTACATGGTCTTGCCAATTTTGCTTCACTGAGCCTCGTCGCGATGAGTCGAGGAAACAGCTAGTGTTTACAGCACAGCGAATACTCCCCCGCGAAAAAAAAGAAAAACGCGAACAACCAGCCGTCAGATCGCGGTGCCCGGTCAGCTTACGAACAACCATATTTGTTTGGCACTGAAGTTTCCTCAGTGTCGTATTTTCTGTTGAAGTGCGCATAAAGTAAATGTTACACTTTTAATCTAAATTGCTAACTTAATATCGCATATAAAAGGCCGTAATATTTATTGACATCAAAGAGCAGTATCGCAGAGAAGGGAACGCGGCGGGTGGGAAGGATATAAAACTGCGACCATAGTCAGCGGTAGTTGCGCACAGCACGTGTGCAATGGCAGCCGCCATGTCAAGGCGAGGCGTCACGCGAGGCGTGCGTGCGTGTTAGTGAATTAACGATGTGTTTTTAAGGAACCCGTGGTGTTAGCGCCTGCGCAATCTCATTCGTGGAGTAGTATATTTGGATAGTTTTATCTATGGCTGCTGTTGTGACCCCAAGGCAACTGTTTTACCCCTGTCCTTCGCGGCTTTGTGGATCTATCAGCGTGCATCGATGTGCAGTGTTCTCCCCGGCGCCGATTTACCATTTCGAGGTAATTATACTTCTTGTTTATGCTTCTATAGTACAGAATGAGGTGTTTTCTTCTTTTTTTATCCTGACGGTGGACGTAAGTACTTCTGAACAGTGCCGTCGGGCCGATTGCTGTGTGCGTTGCAGCAATGATCGACATGCCTGTTTCCGACAACGCTGTGCAAGATTTGTGTCTAGAGTTCTTTATATCTGCCTACTGTTTCGATGGAACACACATCTTATGTTGATTTTGTGTTCTTTATAATGGTCTTATCGTGTCGCGTGGCGTCATTTTTTATTATGATAAACATTTTGAGCTAGCATATATCACACTGTCCTAAAATTAGTTTGGTAATTGCGGAGCCACATTACTCTAATGTGGAAGCAAATATTGCCAGCTTAAACGTTTAGTGGTAGAACTAGCACCCCTGTTTCTAACTGCTTCTATATGTGTGTATTTTTGTGCCCAGGTTTTTTTAACCACTTCCTCAAAAGGACGCCCTTTGGTCGAAGTCAACGAAAAGCTCTCAATCAAGATTGCTGACCTGACGAAGATCTCGAAGGAGGAATCTGTAAAAATACATGCTGTGCTAATAAATGCTTTTAGCAATTTTACCTGTTTTTCGTTATGTATCTGGAACATTACAACATTTTCTTTCACTCCAATAGACCTATTACACTAATACACTAAGAGACCTACTAGACTGTATTAGTGTCGATAACCGAATAGGCTATTAGGGTTTGTATTAGAAATTTTGCTAGGGACTTAAGCAATAATAGCTGAACTGCCTTAGTTGTATGAAATCCATCAGCAGAATACACTTTTGATAGGCTTCTGCACGGGCCAGTTGCAATTGGGACCAACTGGGATCAGTTGTAATGGGCTCCAACTGGGACCAATTACAATGGGGACCAATTACAATGGGGACCAACTGGGACCAATTGCAACGGGGACCAACTGGGACCAGTTGCAACAGGGACCAACTGGGACCAGTTGCAACAGGGACCAACTGGGAATTGTTCCATAAACCAGTTTAACTGGAACCAGTTGCATTCCCAGTTGGAAATTTTCACCTGGGTTATACAAGAGCTTCTTTCACATATTTGCCTGACCGCCGTGTGCATGCATTATTTGTGAGAGAGACAGCTTTAGACTTTTGCTTCTCAAAATCTGCCTCTCCCTAGGTACTATGGAGGAGAATGCACTTTGATCTGTTTGTCCCTAGTCGAGCTGCACTACGTGACAGCAGTTAAATACTCCTGAAAAGGCTCGCTCTGCGTTCATGTTTCGTGGTGCCGCGCAAAAGCGTTGCGCTCATGACTGCAAAGTTCTCGGTTCAACTTGCGTGTTCAATAGGCTTAATTCTGTTTTAGAGCACAGCTCTTAGGCGCCCGTTCCTGCGTTGAACATCGGCATGCCTCGTCGGCGTAACCGAGCGAATGCAGAGCGCAGCGGGGGGGTGAAATACAGCGACAGCGAGAGAGCGCAAAAAGGAAAGCGGAGAAGGAGGGTGCAGCAGAAGCATGAGGAGGAAAGTAGAGGAAGCCACCTTGAAGCACCACCAGATGGCGCTCACGTCCGTACATCCGCGGCACCGGCTGTGCAGGAAAAAGAAAAAAGAAAAAAAAAAAGGGAAAAAAAAAAAAAAAAACAGAAAGCTCGCCTTCGCGCATAGCGTTTGTGGCAAGCGTTTCCCGATAAAGATTATGGTTGCATAAGCTGCAGTTGCCGGGAAGCGGCAACTGTGTGGTCGGTCTATATATAGTGCCACGCGTTGTGGCTCTGCCAGTTGGTGCGGTGATCGGTGCAATGCCTCAATAAACAGCAAAATGAAAACATGTTTACAGTTGCGCTCAAATTGCTAATGCCTCGTAATCATCACTGTTTTTTTTTATCTTTGAAATATTGCTGCATTATTATTCCATTTCCCCCTTTCACGTCTGCAGTACATGTTCTTTTTTCTTCTGCTTCACCACCAGGCCTGACAAGAAGGATTGCTACCAAGGGGAGCAGAGACTCAGTGCACAGTGCGGATGGGGCGGTTAGGTAGATGCCGCTTTAGTGACCGCAGACCAATGAATACGGACACATTATTACTGTGAACTCATTTTGTTGTAAAATATCCATTTGCAGGTTATACTAAGTTCATGTTCATGGCTGGGAGGAGCATACACAGAGCAGGCCCATGTGGCACGTACTGTAAAGATTGCCTCCCATCACCGACGATTCTGGCGAGCGCCAAAGGCACACTGCAAAGCGGCAAACCTTAATTTACGTGTGCCCCTGTGAGACAGACCAACCACTGACGACATAAAACGGCTGCTTCATCATCACAGACTCTGCGATCCCGTTTGGACGGAAGTTCAGGTGGCAATTAAACAAAGTAAAGTGTGCCAACCTCCACAGTACCTAGGCAAAGGCAGATTTTGAGAGTAATGTCCCCAATGAAAGCCCCCAGATAATTTTTGAGTAGGGCAAATACGAGAAGTAAACTGTCATGGCTTTCGTTGGTGCCGTAGTTAGCCACCCTATTGTGGTTAGTGTAGCTCTACCATGGCTGTGGCTTGCTGTGGTTTCTTTATGCAATGTTGGTGAGCTGTGAGCTTGCTTAGCATTTCCGATGGTGGCATAAAAATTCCTACACAATGCGCTCATGCATAAACGAGGATCAAAGTTATTGATGACTTCAAGAGTGGTTGCTTCACTAAAACGTCAATTTTTTTTCACTAAATGACTCTTCCTTTTTTTTTTTCTAATATGTTTTGCTAGCTATATTCGGTGGCTGCAAGCAAGTACAAACTTTGTAAGAAGCAGCTTTGTGTATACCTATTATTGCTGTTGACAAAGTATCTGCTGCTTTCAAAAGAGCATCTTATGTGCCCTTGAGCACAATGTCTCAGTAAATAAAACTCCTGATAATTGTAACTTATTTACCTGGTCCCGTGAGCTTCCGTTTAATGATAGTCCACATTATTTGAATTTGATACTTAAGTAGCTCTCGAAATTCTGAACCTGGCGTCATTGACATCTTCACGTCATGACACAGAACAAAATTTGCTGGTGCTGTGTAGCAATTCAGTTAGATATGATGATGTTGCTTATAAGGAAACAAACAATAGTGCTGCATGTGCATTTTCTTGCAGCACTCACGTGCAGATTCCGCAGCAACTGCAAGCACGCTGGTGCTTCATGAAGTTCATGACGTCAAAACATATCCACATCCTGGGTACCGAAACCAAAACTGTTTCACAGAAACAAGTATTATAGTAAAATACATAGGGCACTACGATGCTTGACAGCAATTTTTCGACGGCCAACAGGATTTGGACCTTCACTTAACGCGAAAAATGACAAGTCGAAAATGTCATGTCAGTACCTGTCTAAGACACAATTCACTATAGTATTAAGATGCACATCTTTCTTTTTCTTGATAAGCCTCCTCTACACAATGAACAAATTTGAGAACATGCATATTAATACTAATTTAGTACCTCTTTCAGGCGGCACAATATTGATAACTCCACCACAGTAGAACCTTCTTGACACATTTCTTGTCGCATGCGCATGCGTCTCCACTGCCGTTGCATATGGCCGCTCATTACCATAATTCGCGCGGCTCGTCGCACCAAAAATTATGGCGGAAAATCTCTGCAATGGCGGCCCAGCGCAACGTCACGCAACGTCAAATTGACGTTTATGAAACGGCCCTTCCTGTGACGCTCCTCATGGGATATTCCTTCAGCCAATGAACAAGCTGACATGCCGGCTATATATCTTGGACCGCCACCACATATTCGCGAAATTGCAGATGCATTGCACGAGCTTCTGCACGCTACCGTCCACTTTCTTTTTGAAGCGCTAAAGTCGCAATATAGGTGCCAAGGACGACAAAAAAGTATTAGTCGATAAAACTTGCAGCTCCACGTCACGCTTCGTCATTCTGACGAAAACGCAAAATCCGCCTTTTTCACGGCGCTACGGCGCATGCGCCCTGCCCTAGCGGATTAGTCGCGAAACGTTTTGGAAGGGTCGCGCGCGCGGCCGTACGGCCCCGTCTCGGGGAAACGTCCCCCGAAAAAAAAATGCGCTCGCACGCGCGCTACTGCAAGTGCAAACTCGTGCTGTGTACCTCGTTTAAACTTCACTGGTAGCTCGACGACGGTGCGGTACCGAGAACGTGCGTAGCGTAAGACTGCAACTCCACTTTTAACAGAAAGCGGTGAGGGCTTCGTCCAGACTGCACAGGGAACCACGTAGTTGCCGCCTTGCATTGATGGCTGTAATAGCAAATTTATCGATAAACCCCTGCGTTACACTTGGAGACACTTAAAAACACGTTGATGACGAAGACTTCTTGCAGCGTCGGTCCTCGCTTGCTCGTAGTGGCAGCGTGTGCCCGACTTCACGTACTCGTTCAAGGCGCGGTAACACTGGGTCGATACGAGACCGACAAGACGCGCACGCCTACGATCGGCCGACCATTCAATTCAGCACTGTGTCGCTGAGACCATTTTATCATACCAGGCCTACAAGACATAACCGACGAGCGCGAGTTGCGTACTGCGACGGGCTTTCTTGTCGACGGCACCGATAAAATCAGCGTGCCGACCATCATTCGACCCAGGGGCGGATCCAGGTTTTTTCTGAGGGGGGGGGGGTCAGCTTCTGTCAATGATGATGATGATGATGATGGTAGTAGCCTTTATCATTTACCGAAATTCACCGTTTCTGCTCACGATGAACCCGCGTTTTATACGGCTAGAGCAACAGCTGTAGCCCGCCGTGGTGGCTCAGTCAGTTCAGGCATTGCGCTGTTGAGCACGAGATCGCGCGATCGCATCCCGGCCGCGGCGGCCGCATTTCAATGTAGGCGAAATGCAAAAACGCCCGTGTGTTTGCGTTGTAGTGCACGTTAAAGAACCCCAGGTGGTCAAAGTTAATCCGAAGCCTTCCACTACGGCGTGTCTCATAATCAGAACTGGTTTTGGCACGTAAAACCCCAGAAAGAGGAAGAAGCCCTATAGCGAAGCCAGTTATCGGTTTCTCCGAGCTTATAGGAAAAGGACGTTACCCAATACAGCCATGTGCTTGGCGGCTGTGCCTGATAATGCAGGTTGTTCAAAACTAAGCTTTATGGTTTTCTTAAAATTAGGCACTGGGATGCACGCGAAGACCACCTGTGCAAATAAGTTATGTGGCCAGGGGGCACAAAGTGAGACGATAATTATCGCTGTGAGCAGCCCAATTAACTAAAATTGAACAATTATTTTTGTCGACTGCAGTAAGTGGGTAGGTTTGTATTGAAAACTTAGAGGCAGTCGTGTTTCTACACAGTATCAGTCGGAATAATTATTCTAGCGTGTTCGTGCTCCGAGATATCCGACGCCATATTTCAATTGCACTGCGCAGAGTTATCGACTCGACGCGAGAGCGGTTTATGCTTTGCGTTGCTGTGGAAGGGAGGCATTTTGAACATTTTTAAGGCATTGACGTCTTGATGGGTGAAGTGTTGTCATGAGATTTGTGCATGACAACACCAAAGTTAAAGCGGCAGTATGAAATATTCGTTAGCATAGCTAAAAAGGTTTCTGCTGTTGATGGTGCAGTTGTTGCTTTGATTTCAATAAGACTTACAATACTTGGAAATCAGCAGTCACTTTATTTGCGTAGCCCAAACAAGGACCATGCCCGGTCGTCTAGTCACCATTACGCACGCGCACTGCCCTCCGGCTTCTCCGCTCGCGCCATTATCTCGGCATGGCAGTTGCCGCCATCTTTACAGGCTGCGCGGTCGCATGTTACGACAGCGGTTACGGGTTCTTCGATTTTTTTTTTATTTCGCCAGCCGTGAGGGGAATGGGGGTCGTTATTATCTTTGCCAATGCCTCCGCCGCGTTGTCAGACTAAACGCTGCACCCAACAGCCGCGTCACATCAGGGAGGAGCTTTGCGCTGATCCTCACTCTCTTGCATGCGTAATCATGCGAACGACAATTAAATTTTGTAGTTGGATATATCGGAGCATAGACATGCTAGAAGAATTCTTCCAAGTTAAACTGTGCAGAAACACGACTGCCTCTAACTTTTGAATATAAACATACACACATACTGCAGTCAATAAAAAGTTAATTATTCAATTTTAGTTAATTCGGTTGCTGACAGCGATAATTATCTCACTTTGTGTCCCCCTGGCCACAAAACTTATTTGCGCAGGTGGTCTTCACGTGCCTCCCAGTGCCTAATTTTAAGAAAACCATAAAGCTTAATTTTGAACACCCGGTATATCAGCCTGTATTGTTTCTTAAAATAAAATTTGGGATGGTCTGTCGCAGGTTCGTTATAAATGCGTAATCACGGGTCCGTCTTTGGAGTTCTGTTGGGACACCTTGATTTCCTTAAGAAGATTCTTTGTGTTCGGCTGAGACGCCTTCGTTTCAACGCGGCAACCACTACGCTGGTTGTTTACGATATGCGAATCACCACGTATGAAGACTCACGACGCCACCCACAAGAAGAACGATGTGGCGTAGTAGCCGTGAGCGCGAGCCAGCGTCTTCATGTTTTGTTTCCCACGCGAAGTCATCCTTTTACTCAAGGCGCGCATCTGCTCCCGTTTCTCTAACCACGCGACGCCATCCTAGACCCGCGCGCTGGCGTTGGCCGCTGACGTCACGCTCCCCCACTTCGAAGCCCCTGCTCGAGGCTTCGCCCCGCTCCGCGAGAACGCCCACTCAGATAAACGGATCCGGTGGGCCTGAGCCTCCTATGCTTAATGTACGACAATAAAACTGCGAAGTTACAATGAAAAACTTGTAGCGTACGAACGGTACTGTGCTCGTACTGGATATTGTCAACGTGTAACTGTGATCACAATGAGTGCTACAGTTTAAAAAAAAAGTTGCCTATGCGTAGTTCTTAGTTTAGCTGTTAGTTATTATTTATATACGGTGCTGGGTAATACGAACCCAACGACGGAAGCTCTACTCCCTGGTCTTCGCCGCAGCCGCCGCCTTGCCGGACTTCCGCCTTCGCCGATCGAGATGATGTCCCAACTCCCGGCCGACCTCTGATGCATCGGGGGCAACTCCTACGGCTCCTACGGGTCCCTGGCCGTACTACCGAGTGCCACCAAACTTTGGCGGGACCTCAGGGGAGGACGTTGACGAGTGGCTCAAGAACTATAAGCGGGTGAGCAGAAGCAACGGCTGGGACTCGGCAGCGCAGCTTAGCTATGTTGTATTTTCACTGACAAACACTGCTCTCATGTGGTATGAAAACCACGAGGACATGTTCACCACTTGGTATCGTTTTGTTGAGGAAGTACAGAAGTGCTGCGGCAATTCTAACGCGAAGAAGAAGCGAGCGGAGCAGACATTGGCTCAGAGGGCACAGCCTCCAGGGGAGAGATGTACCACATATATCGAAGAAATTTTGAAGCTGTGCAAGATAGTGAACCCTAGGATGACTGAAGAGGACAAGGTTGGACACGTTCTGAAGGGGATAGCCGAAGACGTATATAATTTCTTGATTGGCAAGGAAAACCTGAACTCCGTGTCTGACGTGATGCAGCACTGTCGCACATTTGAAACGCTGAAGATGCGACGGATAGCTCCGAAATTTGGCCGTCTGTCAAACGCGCCAACAGTGACTAGAGTCGACAGTATGTCGCCTAATGACCTCTCGTCGACAATACGTCAGATTGTACGAGAAGAATTGCTTCGATGTCAGCAAGTCTCTCATTACCCCAGCGGCTTTTGCCCCAGCGGCTTTCAGGACGGCTATGCAAGAGAGACCGCACGCGCGCGAACGCCAGCCGCTCCGGCCCCATGGCAGCCATCAGTGAATGTAGCAGACGTCGATGAATGCCAAGGTACACTGCGGTCACTTGAGTACTCTGATCGGACACCCTCCAATTACGAACGGCGTTTTCTCCTCCCTCGCTTCCCTCACTTTTCACTGGCAGTGACACGGCGTAACAATATGAACACTTCAGCGAGAGATCTCTTTCATTAAGCAGGTTGATCGCGGAACCGATGACAGCAAATGTGGCAAGCAAATGACACCCCAATGGGGAACTAAGTTGATCAGGCGCGAAGGCGCTCGCGCGGACATCGGCGTGCTTGGCAAAAGGGACGTCCCCTCGTTCATTCGACGCCACCGACGGGACGAGTAAGGCACGGCCGGCGCCAGGAGGTCCAAGGTGTTCATGAGAAAAATTAACTACGGCAACTTCGCGACACCACACCCCTACGGAGTACAACTAAGCTTGTGAGCGAGCTACCTTTACTTATATACATGGCTGATACCACTGGTACTCACGAAAAATAATTTTGAAGAATGCTGGTGGCCATATTTTTTTTACAGGGCCATCCCCCTATCAGCGAGGGGGCGATACAGAAATCTGAGGGGGGGGGGGGGGTCAGGACATCCGGACATCCCCCCTGGATCCGCGCCTGATTCGACCGAACCCCGTGCGATCGGCCGTCGAACCGATAACGCGATAGCCGCAACGGCTTCGTTAGTATATATAAATAATCGCGCGCAAAGTGAGTCAAGACATGCCTACTAAGTTGAAATGCACAAGATTCGACCCTCTCAATCCGTGCACATAAGTTTGAGCCAATGTTGATCCTGTTAAGCGAAGGTTAGGCCTGGCGCCGTCGAGTTCGCGCACTCGCTACCGGCGGACCGGTACTGAAAAGTAAGCAAGTTATAATGAAGGAAACTGCTTTTATAGTCCAATTCTCACCTTAGCGATTTGAAATAAACTACCCTTCGCTTCGATCGCCGCGTACACAATCAGCTGCAAGCGGGGACACAACGCTGTGCCCAACGCCTGTGCCAACATCTGTACGTCACCGTTCCCGTAGGCTGCCGGTCGTATTCGCAACGTAGATGGGTGGGTTTTTACGTGTTGGCATGCTGACACATTTCCTAATTACTGAGATGTACTCTTTATCTCTGCGTCAAACCCGAAACAAGAGACGGTACATTCGGTACAACAGCATAAACAGCCGCTTCGCTCAGCTATATACCAACGGTGTCAGCGATGGCATCCGCGTTTTTGCAGGAGAACAACACGGCCTTTAAATGAGCGCTTATGCGAGCACAGTTTGCTCTAATAATGCTTTATCACACGCGGAAACTAACTATCGCGAAGTTAAAGAAAAGCGAGAATCAGTAATAAATTAACAGCCCAATATTTGTAACCGGATCACAGCCGCCATTGTTTAAGCGGCTCAGCCGCTCATACTCACTCGTCTCACGATGGAACAACGCAGCTCATATGAGCAGATATGTATGTTTTATTCTACGTTTGGACATTCTTTCATATCAGCGCCTTTTCATATATGCACCTTTCCCCCATTTTTGACGCTAACAACGATATCTGGCTGTAGATGCCGATGTAAACAAGTGCATCGCTTTGCTAAATCCGACGCGGAAGGCTCCGCACTCTAAAACATCTTATTTATGCGAAATGTCTAAAGAATGTGTAAAAAGAATAACAAAAAAATCGAGGTGCAAGTGCAGGAGTTAAGCGCCAACAAACTCCAAACCAGCCGCAATGGCAGAGGGAACTCAGCGTGCCTTTATCGGCCGCACCGTAAACAAAACAGCACCCTCAGGCCTGCTCACCCTACATGTATATATAGTTGGGGAGTGCTACATGGCTTCCAGGAACGACATGATGCCCCCCAGAAGCCATTAATAATTATTCGCGATCCACGAAACGCACAACCGATGCGCACTTAACACGGGCGCAGGTTCACAAATCAACCGGCGAAAGCCCCAGCACCCTACCAAAACGTTTCCAGCGGCGCGCGGCAGAGGGCAGCACAGGAAAATGAAAAAGGCGGATTGCATTTTGCAAAACTTCCGTTTCCCGGCACAAATTTCGAAACACGTGATCTCTGGACAGCCAATAAGACAGCCAAGATGGCGGATAATGGCGACCGTGCAGCCGCCATGCGTGTCCAGAATAGAGCCTCAGGTGTATTTACCTTGGCCGTATTCTGAAACGTTCCACTTCGGCGATATTTCACTTTTCGCTTTTAGGCGCGCGCTGATTGGCTGGTTGAGCAAAATTGAATGATGTCGGGCTCAACCAGCCAATCAGCGCACGCCTGAAAGGGAAATATCGCCTGAGTGGAATGTTTAAAAATAAGTCCCTTGACTGACTGCCTGAAAACCACCCCAATGCAACCGTCCCCGGGGAAGACACAGTACATTCTCCCCGGAGGAGCAGGACAAGGTCCAAAGGCAACTGGCAGGCCAGCGACTCAATATTAGAGCAGCAGAAGCTTTCTGAAGATGCTGGACGTCCCGATCATCTAGAAGGGAGGCGCGGCCGCCTGGCTGAAGCAACTTGAGGCGAAGTGGAAGGAAATCCTGCACCTCATATGGAGGATCGCCCATTGGCCGGACGCCAATCGGAGTCGTCGTTTCACCCATGACTTACCGCACCATGCAGGGGCGTAGCCAGGGGGGGGGGGAGTTCAACCCCCCCCCCCGAATTTTTTTCCGCAACCCCCCCCCCCTCCCCCCCCCCCCCACTTACCCACCGTTTGTTCTCGTCGCTTCTCGCTGACACAATTCATGAAACCGGTGCTACTATCACAATTTCATTCCCGGGCGCTTCCGTTTGGGTTGGTAATTTACAGCGAATCATGTCTGCATATGTAAAAAGCTGTCGCGGTGTTTGTCAAGGCTTTGACACTCTGTGAAGTTTTGGGCGAGAATGTGGCGGCCGCATTCTGAAGCAACAAATGCGCAACAAATGAAGCAACAAATGCGGCAGCCGCATTTTAGATGATGGCGAAAGCGCTCGAGGCCCGTTTACTTAGATTTAGGTGCACGTTAAAGACCCCAGGTGGTCGAAATCTCCGGTATACATTTGAGCCGCTTCCCTTCAGGTGCCGGTTAGGCCGCGCTCGCGCAGGATCCTAGGCTACGTTCACACTTGGTCTCGAAGCTGTCGGAAGCGGCAAAATCTTGCAAAAATCCGCCCGCATAGGCGGCAAAACAGGCAGAAAGACAGGCTGCGAGCCAAATCGATCTCGGGCCGATTTTTTCGCCATGCCGAAGCGGAAACGCTGCGGAAAGTCGTTCTGCTTCACTGGAAGCTACACTAGCATGTAAACAACCGGTCGTAAAATTGAACAAGGCACCAAAAGTGTAGGCTGTAATGCTGATCGACGCGATCAAGAACCCGCCCTTGCTCTACGACAAGAGTGGCACTAAAACGTGCTGTCAGCAATACTCGCGATAGTATTCAACGTCGCGCGACCGGAGGTGCGGCAATGAAGCCTTGGCGTGACCCAACTTCTCGCGCTTTTGCAAAGCCAGGCGAACCCACCACCGCCGTTTCCGAGGTGTCCGCGTCTTCCGTTTATTCATTGTCCATTTCTAGAAAACAAGTAGGTAGAAGTATAAAAGCCATTTCTTCTTCCACTTCCACGGCAGACAATAGTTAGGCAGATTCCTCGTTGGCGCTCCATAATTCTCCTCGCACGTGTACGGTGTGCTGCAGAAGTCGCGGGGTGCTTTTCTCGTCGCGACGATAGATTGGGAGCGTAGGTCTCACGTAGGACGCGCAGGCTTTGGCGAGCCCCAACACAAGGGCCAGCCCGGGTTTTAGCTGTGGTGTTCCCGTTGCCCCTTTGGTGTCCTGGAGGCGCCGACAATACGAAACGATGAAATGTTATTACAACTTGTAAATAAAAGCTATTAAAGAAATATTATCACGCCTAGGCACCAACCTGTGACTCAGCGCTACCGCGCCCGTGTCAGGAGAATTACGGAACGCCAACGAGGAATTTACCGAAGGTCGCAGATGACACGCCAAGTTGCGTAAAATGATCACTTTTGATGACGGTACATGGGTCAAAGAATGAACATACCGCTCGAAATAATGCGATAATGAACGCCACCACGCCGACAAACGTACGCAGACGAGATGGATAAAACGACAGCGGCGGCCGCGGCGGTAGCAAAACAAATGTGAACAACTTGGACAGGCGCGGAAAAAATTTTCCGGCCGCTTTGGCCTTTCCGCCCGCTTGCCGCTTCCCAAGTGTGAACGTAAGCTTAATCTGCGCGAGAAACGTCTCTTGTTTGCGATTGCGCCCCTACGGAAAGCTGGTAATTACTGTTGTGTTGTTGAATCCCAAACCAGCAATTACGGAAGGCTGGTAGTTGCTCTTTTGTTGTGGAATCCCAAACCAGCAATGTACACACGAAGGGGTTGATGACAGCAGTGAAATTCCACCGACTCGCAACAGAATGCACGAAACAGACAGCCGACAAGCCTGAATTACTGCTGTGCGCAGTACAGCGTATACATATAAGTAAACTCTTGTTGCAGGCGCTGACAGTTCTCGTCGGAGCTCACGCGTCCTCAGAAATTGATTATGTGCACTATGCACTGAACAAGACCGGAGTTCATTCCTGCATCATTAGTACACCAATCAGTCGAGATTCTGTGAGGTACAAGGCCGCTTCCTGTTTGCACCGGCGTAGGTGAAGCAGAAATGAGTTGCCCGCACTACTTAAAATGCGTACACATACCATATCTATGCTGTGCGGTGAAATATTCTGTACAATTCTGAATCTGTTGACGTAAAGGCAAATGACGGCTGCACGCTCGCACACAGCGGAAGACACAGCGGCCCATGCACTTGCTGCAGGAAATGCAACCCTCTCGTATGAGGGAGCAGGGCGACGAAAGCTTCGGGGAAAAAAAAAAAAAAAAAGCCTTACGCGTTTTTGCACATATTTAAGTTTTCTAGCGCAAAGACGCAGCGAACAAGCTATTGCTATGGAGTAGGTATAGCCTGGTCACATGTGCATTTTCACGCGTATAGCCGTCCTTGAGTTGTGAAATGCACTTCGCCCCGACGAGGACGACGCCATCTACGCTTAACGGAAATTAACAATTAATGATGTCTTCTCCGATCGCACGGGCCGTCTCAATGATGCGTTTTCGAAGACTGGTCCATTCAGTGGCGCGATGAGAGACCGTTGCTCCAAACGCCCACTGTACCTGTCGTACTTACTGTATTTACTGAGCTTACTTTACTTTTTAATTTTTCACAAGCACAAACACACGCGAGGGGGGGGGGGGGGGGCGGTCCCATGTCTTTGATATACATGTGTAGAGTCTGCTTAAACTACCGATATTTGTTATCGATCACGTGACGTAGAGAAAAGCAGAAGCTTGCCCCCCCCCCCCCCCCCCACCCCCCCCCCGTTCGGGCCGGTGAACCCCCCCCCCCCCCCCGAAAAAAATTTCTGGCTACGCCCCTGGCACCATGGGACAAGGTGCAGGTGTGGGTCGCCAAACCGCGGTGACCCACCACCAACGCACGAGCAACCACTCATCTCACAGGGAGGCCATTGGCAGAGCGGACGACACAGAGGAAGGACGCTCTATGCATTGACGCCGTGTGGTACTCTGTGTCCCAACTTTCGGCAGTGGTGTTCTCATGCGGCAACATCAGTGAGGCTGCGGTTTTTCAACACCAACAATGCCACAAATTAAGGGGAGATGTGGCCTTCGATATCAACTTCCTTATTTCTTTATAAATTTTGATTAAAATTGGCAGAAATAGTGGTAATGTTTTTGTGATTTTATTATAGAAATTTCAAAATTATATCTCAACTTCTTTATTTACAAATGCCTTCTCCCTCAGGGCTTGTCCCAAGCCTTAACTACTTACAAAATGCGACAGAAGACTTGTTCGAAGCACTGTGCGTTCCAAAATGCATGATTGAGGGCATGACATTTAGACTTTTTTTTATTTACAACATGATTACTTCATGAGAATGCACATGAGAACTGCACTTCAAAGAACATAGTAAAAAGACGGAACTGAAATAGACTTCGCAGTCGTGATGAAATCAGTGGAACAAGTTGAGCAGCAGGCAAGAAAGACAATTTTGAGAAAATGGCTTTCAAAGTTGTACCTTATAATTCAAAAGCCACCAGGGCTGTAGTCATTGATGTCCTATCAAATGCGGGGCTTTCGTACTTACAGGAGAGGCCCCGCCCAGATGACCGAAGCGCAGCAGCCGATTTCCTCCGCGACTAAAGAAATAGTCCCGCTGACGCGACTCGCCCCGGCTTGAAGCGCGGGCTGCCATGTTCTCCTTCGGGGGGGGGGGACACCGGCCGTCCGGCTCATGACGCAAATCTTCAGTGCGCGCCCATTGGTGGAGGCTCGTATGCATCCGCCTTTGAGGGGCCAAATGTCGCTGCCTTCTAAAGTTGTACCCGACTGTAGCATCACCCACATAATGGTTGTCGCATTCAATGGCGCAGTTTTGTCTTTTTGTAGCAATGAACGAATGATTAAACGAAGCCTTTCAGCAGCATTATGAACTTTTGTCCCCTAGATAACGGCTGAGGAGCTAGCTGCACATTAGAAAGGCGCGGGCAGCAATGGAGCTGAAACATGCATGCCTTGCAAGCCAGCACTTATGTGGAGGTTTACCCTGTGCTTTTGCGGCCAAATTTTTGACCAGCTACTGTATTTTGAGAACACTGTACTGTACAAATGTTTTCTCCTTTGAACCTTGTGAGGGCCTGGAGAGTTTGCGGAATGCAGTGGAACGTTTGTTGAATATTGTGAGCATAGCTAAATGTGACAATGTCGGTTACCGCATTTGCACTTTTCAGTTTTCTTGGCAACTTCACATCAGACACACACTTTGGGTGTGAACAAATTGAAATAATCAAGCCAACAAACGAGAAAGTCGCGACCTGCACTTTCGCCCAAGAAACCGTGACCAAGAAAAATAAATAAAATAAAAGCTCGACTTCGGTGCGCGATGTGCTTGGTCGCGGAGCCCGAGGTACCAATGTGCGAAATGCTTAGCCATAGGTTTGAGGAGGCCGTGCGCGATGTGCTCGATCACTGAATCCGAGGGGTCGATGTGCTAAAGGGTCTGCGCACGATGTGCTCGATCACTGAGTCCGAGGGGCTGATGTGCGAAATGCTTAACTGCGAGTCTGAAGACTCTGCGCACAATGTGCTCGATCACCGAGTCCGAGGGGTCGATGTACTCAAGAGTCTGCGCAAGATGTGCTCGATCACTGAGTCTGAGGGGCTGATGTGCGAAATGCTTAACTGCGAGTCTGAAGACTCTGCGCACAATGTGCTCGATCACCGAGTCCGAGGGGTCGATGTACTCAAGAGTCTGCGCAAGATGTGCTCGATCACTGAGTCTGAGGGGCTGATGTGCGAAATGCATTTAACCGCGAGTCTGAAGAGTCCGCGCACGATGTGATCAATCACAGTCTGAGGTGTCGAGCACATCGTGCGCAGAGCATGATGTGCTCGATCACCGAGTCCGAGGGGCTGATGTGCGAAATGCTTACCCGTGGGTCTGAAGAGTCCGCGCACGGTGTGCTCGATCATTGAGTCCGAGGGGCCGATGTGCTCAAGAGTCCGCGCACGATTTGCTCGATCAAGGAGCCCGAGGGCCGATGTGCGCAATGCTTAACCGCGGGTCTCAATAGTCCGCGCAGGATGTGCTCGATCACTGACTCCGAGGGGCCGATGTGCGAAATGCTCAACCGTGGGTCTGTCTTGTCCGCGCACGATGTGCTCGATCACGGAGTCCTGGGGGGCCGAAGTGCGAAATGCTTGACCGCGGGTCTGAGGAGTCCGCGCACGATGTGTTCGATCACTGAGTCCGAGGGGCCGAAGTGCGAAATGCTTAACCGCGGGTCTGAAGAGTCCGCGCACGATTTGCTCGATCACCGAGTCCGAGGGGCCGAAGTGCGAAATGCTTAACCACGGGTCTGAAGAGTCCGCGCACGATTTGCCCGATCACCGAGTCAGAGGGGCCGATGTGCTCAAGAGTCCGCGCACGATGTGCTCGATCACGGAGTCCGAGGGGCCGATGTGCGAAATGCTTAACCGCAGGTGTCAAGAGTCCGCGCACGATGCGCTCGATCACCGAGTCTGAGGGGCTGATGTGCGAAATGCTTAACCGTGGTTCTGAAGAGTCCGCGCACGGTGTGCTCGATCATTGAGTCCGAGGGGCCGATGTGCTCAAGAGTCCGCGCACGATTTGCTCGATCAAGGAGCCCGAGGGCCGATGTGCGCAATGCTTAACCGCGGGTCTCAATAGTCCGCGCAGGATGTGCTCGATCCCTGAGTCCGAGGGGCCGAAGTGCGAAATGCTTAACCGCGGGTCTGAAGAGTCCGCGCACGATTTGCTCGATCACCGAGTCCGCGGGGCCTATGTGCATGCTCAAGAGTCCGCGCACGATGTGCTCGATCACCGAGTCCGAGGGGCCGATGTGCAAAATGCTTAACCGGGGGTCTGATGCGTCCACGCACAATGTCCTAGATCACTGATTCCGAGGGGCCGAAGTGCGAAATGCTTAATCGCGGGTCTGGAGTCCGCGCACGATTTGCTCGATCACCAAGTCCGCGGGGCCGATGTGCTCAAGAGTCCGAGGGGCCGATGTGCACAATGTGCTCGATCACCGAGTCCGAGGGGCCGAAGTGCGAAATGCTTAATCGCGGGTCTGAAGAGTCAGCGCACGATTTGCTCGATTACTGAGTCCGCGCACGATGTGCTCGATCAAGGAGCCCGGGGGGCCGATGTGCGCAATGCTTAACCGCGGGTCTGAAAAGTCCGCGCAGGATTTGCTCGATCACTGAGTCCGAGGGGCCGATGTGCTCAAGAGTCCGCGCACGATGAGCTCGATCACCGAGTCCGAGGGGCCGAAGTGCGAAATGCCTAGCCGCGGGTCTGAAGAGACCGCGCACGATGTGCTCGATCACCGAGTCCGAGGGGCCGATATGCTCGGTAGCGAAGTCCGAAGCACCGATTCTCGCTTATCCGCGTATCCGAGAGTTCCGCACCCGAAGTGCTTGGTCGCAAAGTCCGCGTCGTCGATGCTCGGAATGCTTAGCCGTTGATCTGAGACGCCCAGTAACGGAGGGTTCGGCCGCGCTTCTGTGATGACTGCGTCGCGCTCGTATCGACACTCGTCGAGATACGGTGGTCGTGTTTTCGAGAGCTCGCGAGGTGCAAACAGCAGACGACGCACCTACGGAGCGATCGCCGGACCAATGGCGAACCGCGCCGGAGTCGTGTGGCGGGCACGCCCAATCGGAGACTCCGGAACGACCTTCCATCATTTGAATTTTGTCTGCTTGTTTCTGAAGCGGCAAATTTGAAGACGGAGAAATGCGCTTTTCGACGAGACTAGACCAAGACGGCAGCGCTCGGTTACGCCGTTCCGGAGATATTGTGGATTGAAAAACGCAGTTCTTTCGTGATTTCGGCAAAATTTCGCACCGAAAAAAAAAATCGCCGGTTGCAGACATAATTCTAGTCCTTGAACTCGGTTATTCAGAGAGGCGGACATTACTTGCACGAGAAATCAAAACACATATTAAACTAATTAACTTTTAACTCACTAATTACCTTTTTTTAGTTTCTTTACAGAAATACGGTAAATTAAATTGTAGCCGGTTAGTTTGCAAAGGGTATCCACTTAGAATGAATTTCTAGGACAGCATTGGAGGTATGCGGCATCACACTCGCCGTGAAGATGCACTGTAGCTCGCCTTATTTTTCAGAAGACTTAATTGCGATAGCAATTATATGGACACTCCAAGCGCATTTCTGACGTCGCCGTCGTCAGGTTTCGTATAAAGCCCAACAGCGATAAAGTCGTCGCCGCAAGCCGTACGCTGTGTGTGCGATTGAAAGCATACGAGGGTGAGCCGGCAATCGCGGCCCAATGTAGCCACGCGACGGAGTTAGGCAGGCCATGAAACGCGCGTTCTTTCGCGCGAGGCGACGGAGAGGGGGAGGTGCATTCCGCTCCGTCGGCTGCTGCTCACAACACGGCCGCCGTATCTTGAAAGCGATCTGCGATGGGGACAAAGTGCATGCGCCGAGTGCCGATAGCTTCGTATGCGCTGTTCTTTCGACGTTTAGTTCGCGTTGAAGCGAGACGAGAGAGAGCGCGAAGGTCAATTTGCCCGCTGCTGCAGGCGCGCTTTCTCACTCCGGCCTTTTCACACCGAGTTTCTACGGCAGGGGTGGGACTGCCCAAAGTCAAATTGGAGCAATTTTTGGAGCAAGGTAAAATTGTGTTTTGGAGCAGTTTGGAGCAGAGCAAATTTCATTTTGGAGCACTTTGGAGCAGGCCAATCTGAATTTCGGTGGAATAATGGAATGACAGCGCACTTCGTAACCACGATGAAACAGAGAATAAGCCAACACAAAGTGCATACTGTAAGCACACTTTGTAGCTATAACATACTAGAATATGGAAGAGTGGGTCAAGCAGCGGCACGGCGCATGTTTTCCTGTAAAGCCGAAAGCATCAGTGGGACTACAATCGAACTATATATTCCCGCGCCGACGCTCATGGTGATAGCGGAAAATGTTCTCAAATTATGCATCCAATCGATGCGCTAACAGTAATTTCTCAATCACGATATGTCACCGCGGACCCTGAGAGCGGGAATCAACCCTGGGCTGGTATAACGTAAAACTATTCCAATCTGTCTTTATTGCGATAGCAATCATATGGACACTGCAGGCGCATCTCTGCCGTCGTCATCGCCGTGATGTTCCGTATAAAGCCTAGGGGCGATAACGTTGTCGCCGTATGCTGTATGTGCTAAATCTTGCGAGGGTGAGCCGACGATGGTGGCTCAATTTCGCGCACTCAAGGGAGGAAAGCGTGCAGGAAGCGCAGTCTTCGGTCGCGCGCAAGGCACCGTGTGGGGAATTGAGGGAGGGAGGGGGGCGTTCTCCGGCGGCTGCGCGGCAGTGCGGGCCCTGTCTTGAAAGTGGTCTGCGATGGGGACAGAGTGCGAGTGCTCATAGCTTCGTGCGCGCTGTGTTTTCGCCGCTTAGTTCGCGTTAAAGCAAGAGGCAGCACGAAAGTCGATTCGCTCGCTGTTGCCACCGCGCTTCCTCACTCCAGCATTTAGACTGCGAGTTTCCGCGGTCATCGAGTGAGGTGTGTTCACGTTTGCTCGTTAATTAAGTAATGCTTGTTAATTAAGTAAGCCAATGTTTACAAGTTTATACGGCCGATAAAACTACTATCCTTACTTCGTACATATAATGTGCTATCGCAATAGATGCTTCGTCTTTCGGGCAAAACTGCGAGTTTTTATTCCAAATCTGCCATTAGCCCTTCGCGACGTTCAAAATGGCTCAGGCCTCGCCCATATTATGGGCATAAAAACAGATTGGAATCTTTTTACGGTATACTGGCCCTGTGGATAGAGACGCTCGCCCACTGAACACTGTGCAGCACGCGCCTTTCTATAATATCTAGTTCACTCGTGTAGTGCCCTCAGCCTACTTTTCGGTGTTTTGCGCCTCAGCTAGGGAGCACCGCGCCGCTCGGCCCAATCAACCGTATTCTAGTACACTCTATATACAGCCGCCCTGGCCGTTCCGACAGCAGTGACAAGAGCCGGGAGTGGCCACGCGCGCTCCAGCGACTTGCTGGAAGCGCCGAAAAGTCCCATGTCATAAGCCCGAAATCACGAGAAACTGTGCGGGAGGCGCCGTCGCGTGGTCTGCGGAATGTGATAGGCCGCACTCTTTTTCGGAGAACGAATCCGCTCGCTGTTCGCAGCCACTGCCGGAGCACAGTTGCCGAAGGCGTTCTGGCGCAGCGTGGCGCAATTTCGGTCCATTTTCCATGTTTAGCGCAGTTTGGCGCAGGAATATCCGTTTGTATCAAAATGGCGCAATACGCGCAGGAGTCCCACCCCTGCTACGGTCATCGAGCGAGTTGTGTTCATGTTTACGTGTGCGCGTGTGACACCGTGCTTGTATATTTAGTTAGTAAGCGTATGTTTACAACTTTATACGGCCCATTAAACTACTATCTTTGCTTCGTACAACCCTCTACTAATTTGCTATCGCAATCGATGCTTCGCCTTTCGGGCGAAACTGCAACTTTTTTTTTTTTTTGCATTGAAGCACAACAGTAACTGGAACGCCCATGTATTTCGTTCCACCACTTAAGGAAATATTATCTCCAAACTGATGTAATCCTGGAAATTCATTTCAAGTGGTTACGTCTTGCAAACTCACTGGCTACAATTCGTAAATGACAATATCTGCCGTAAATCAATTATTAAAAAGTTAATTAGTGAATTTTTGTTAAATAGGTGAAATATTTTTGATTTCTCATGCTAGTAACGCCAGCCTCTTCGAATAATGCAGCTAAAGGACTAGAATTATGCCATCTTTTAAAGTTTCCGCAGAACTTAAGAATGATCACCCCGTAGAACCTATGCGGTACACTCAAGTCTGTAAAAAATTGCATGGTAAGATTCATTTGCTCTGACTATTAATCCATCGTCAGAGTTATCAAACAAAAGGCATGAGCTTCTGTCACAAGATTTGCATCGTGAAGTCACCTGACCTTGCATAAGTTCTACCCTTCTACGCTCGAATATTCCATCATCAATTAAGAGCTCGGTGCTAGTCATCACCTTATCAGCCAAAAAGCAGTTTACCACCTTCGAAATGTATAGTCAGCGTCAAAAGCTTACGGACCGCGGAACCTGCAAAAAAAAAGTTGATATTTCCGCACACTAGGCATGCAGCATGGTATTCGGATTACAGCATGTGCTGGTCTAGAATAAACAAGTTTTGCATAGTTTTACTGGCTGCGGGCCTAGCTGTGTTGGCATTAAACGTGTTCGCAGAACCTCGGCCGCGTATCCTTTTGACAGTGACTGTGTGATTGAGCACCTGTTCTGTTTTTTTTTTATTCTGCAAACACAATTTTTTTAAATGAATGACCTTCCAGCCAATGTCATAACGTCAGTAACTCAGCCTGGTTGATTTTCAAGACAGCAATCGTAGACATGATGTATAGAGTATAACAAAACTCTCATGTAATACATCATTAATAGCACAACTGGGGGGAGGTACAATAGATATGTAAACAAATAAAGGATACTGAAATTCCCCATGAAATTTTACTTAAATGTCAGGACTACGTCAAAATTTTGCCAGCTCGTGTCGTGTACCTCCCGAAGCATTCGGCGAAATTGAACAGCTAATATTCAAGGGTGAAATTGCCATGTATTGCGGCACTACAGCAGAAGAGGGAATGGGTAGCTTAGTGGGACCATATTAAAAGCTCAGATGCCATTGTGCTACTCACGCACAACGAATGACACCTTTCAGTTTTATTTACAGGCGGTGGAGAAAATGATAAATGGGGCTCAGCGGGCGCTGGCATGATCATAACAAAACCACCGAACCATTACGAGTCGTAAATGAATCTAATGAGAGAATATTTCTAGTAAACACTCACGGTAATTTTTCATGTTTCTTCACTTGTTCAAACACGTTAAATTAAGGGTAGAAGAATATTTTCACACAATTACGGAATAATTGCACCAGAGATTATATCAAGGTGCTGTGACCTGACTCAGCAACAAAGTGAGTCAAGAACTGCACAGCGGAATGCTATAGCAACTGTGGTGATTGTAGCCGAAGACAAGTTTTCTTGCAACACTTTGTGGGCATAACTCAACAAGGATCTGCGATTGGGATCATTCTCTCATTTTACACAACAGGTTACATTAGGACGCCCCTCTGTTTTTGCATAATTTTCAATACCCCTCTACGTTCGTCGTGGCAAAAATATATGAAGACCTTGTACTTCTGATTTCTTGAAGCTACATGTATATAGTTCAACTGAGAAGACACGTGTGCTGCATTGAGAATCAAATTTTTAGGTTTCGAGGTACCGGCTTGTATGAAGCGAACTAACTTGTGGAATAATTCAGACAACCTTCATCTACACCCAGGACCAGGTATGCAAAAATTCTGCTTTGATATAACGCAAATGGACTCCTTCGAATAACTTCGGCTATATTCCTTTGCACGAATCCTACTTCTGCGACTGCTGGAAATTTTTCTAATTTTGTCTCTTTTAATTGCGCATACTGGACGCTAAACTTTCTTTTTTTGCACATTTCAAGCAGCACAAGAGTCGCACAAACACGCCTTTCCCAAACAAAGTTGCGGAAGCAAAAAAAATATTTCTTAGTAATCTTTATCGAAATGAGAAAGATGTTTGGAAGCATGTTTACCATATTACAAAACCATAACAAAACCAAAACAAAACAAGAACTGTAACTAAATGACCTGCATTTCGTAATATGCCATCTGGCAGAAAACTGCCAGACTAAGCAGCGACAAATTGATAAAGAAAAAAAAAGCAAGGTGCCGGCGGCTTTGAACCTGCTAATTTGCACTCGTGGTATCAGTGATTTTTATCTATCGTCATTCCGAGCGCTCGGCTATGGCTTTGACGTGATGCTGCAGGCAAAAACTAGGTTTATATATCTACCACAATAAATTCCACGCCCTTGTTATGAAAACTGCAATATTGGAATGACTTTTTTGCATTTAAAGAGCTGCTGCAGCAACCAGCTGAAAGCTGAGTCATTGAAGTTGATAAAACCCCGGGAATATACCAATCAATGCAATAGTTTCATCACAAATCGCTTTTTACTGGCCAAAAAAGCCTCCAAAATTTGAATGTCTCCATAGACTCCCATACTTCAAACTTCGCCCACAATTTGGAACGGGTTTTCGACCATAAGTAATGGTACCGCTTGCATGGCATTTTGGGCTAGGCGTCCTATTTCCACAGGAATGTTTTGAAAGATGGCTTGTATGATTAGTTATTCGCGAATAACGATGCTCTCCCATAGAAAACGCGCATCTTTGCAGAGGAGGCCGCTAGAAGTGCTGTTCGGCGATGTCCCTAATTCCTGGTCATGTGAAATTATTGAATTATCAAATACCGGAACTATTCAATCTCTGCTCAAAGATTGTCGACATAGCGTTACAATCTCGGTCCCTTTTCATCATCACAAACAAATAAAACATTACAGGTCTGACTGTCAAATTTCGTTGTGTAATCACATGTTATCCTAGATATGTTGGTGAAAACGACCTTGTCGAATGTGCAGAGCCATTGCAATACTGTTATAGCACTGACCTGAATTTTTTCTATTGCCATGTGTCACTTCTGACATCTGTCCATTTCATTTTCAGGCTGTTTCTACATGAGATTTACACTAGCGCATGTTCCCTGACAGGAGCAAGATCAGCAGATATTTCATATTTTGAGAAAAATGGGGCCACTTTTTGGGTGATGCATACCGAAAATTGGAACTGTGTAGAATAGTTATGTGCTTTGAAAATGATTACTTACCGTACTTGCTCTCTCCCAATTTATATGTGTTAAATAAGGCATTTGGTTGCTTTTCTCGGTTTCTTCGGTTAACTATATGTAAGGCACATTATTTATATTTGCATTTATATAAGTAGGAAGCATGTCCTGCGTGACGAGTAATAAATGTTTAGTCTGTGTGGGTTTACAACAGTCTTTGCAGAAAGTTACTTATTCAAGCATTCCAGGGTGTCATAACACCATTCTTCAAAATCTTTCCAAGACTCCTAAAACATCTGCACGAGATACGGACTTCAATTTCGTTGCGAACCTTTCTTGCTCCAGCTTTTAATGGAAGCATTATAAATTATTACTGAACCCTCACCTTCTCTATTTCCATGCATCATACGAGGCTCGTAGTTTGTTTTTTCAATGCCTTTGGTGAACTATAAACAAGGCATCATATTCATATCTAGGAAAAATTAGGGGCATGGTATGGGTAATGTGCAGGCAATGTTCTAAATAGAAGGGTTAAATGTACCTTTTTCCAATAGATTATGCATGCACGTGGTACAAATCATTATTAACGTGTTTTACGAGCGCCGTAAAACTTAAGACGGCTGCCCTAGCATATTTACAACGACAACCAAGGTAAAATTTTGCAAACATAGGGGGAACGCTATGCCAAGGTTGTATGCGATGTTAAATGTGTGTTGATCAAATACAGCTTTTGCAAAAAAAAAAAAAAAAAAGAGACATTCTTAAGCAAGTGTTTGAAACGGTCGCACTGCCGTTATCAGGTATATGTTGTTGGAATTCCAGAGAGTACTCTGCATTTCAGAGACTATACCTGGAACAAATGGGCGCATTTTCAACGCAATGTGTCGTGAAGTTTTAATGCTTCAGGTTTATTTAGAAGTGTTCCAAACATTTATTGAACCCTCGCTTTATTCTTTTTTTTACGCGTGATATATTGGTTTCCCTTGGTGTCCTTAATGAACAAAACTACACAGCATCTTTATGTTTGGTGACAGTAAAAACAAGATAATGGGTGATAAGTATAGGAATGTTCAAAAATGGGTGGGGTAATTCGAGCTTCGGCAATAAGTTACGTATGCAAGTGCTCCAGAGCGTTACGAGTATGTCTGACAAGAGAGGCAGAATTCGCCTTTTGCATTGCGCTGTGGCGCCACCTTAGCGGGCTCCGCGAGAAACAATATGTACGGCGTCGGGGCCCCGCGGGACGCAGAGGCACGCTGCAAGAAGCGAGCTGAAATGGGTTTGTGCATTTGTCAGTCGTGTAATTTTCGTTTTGTGTGAGCGGCCGCTTGTTGGACAGGATGCCTAGGCAGGTAATGACTCTGGTGCGACTTACAATCGCAAGTTGCGAAATATGATGACGGGATTTCGTGCAGCTACGCTGACAAAACCAGTCACCGTGCGATGTGCCTCTAAACGAATACATCGCACCGTAACGCGATTGACACAGCGCCTACACTTGTATTCCTGTTATTCATATTTATTCGTACCGAATATGAGTCCAAACATGCTCCGAAAGTTGAAATGCACGAACGTGAGCACTCGCCAGCCGCCCACATTAAGTTTAAGCTGGGGTCGATTCCGCTCAGCGGAGGTTAGCCGTATCGTATATAGCAGCCGAGTTAATGCATTTGCCACTGTTAGACCTGCACTGAACGTACGCTAATAGGATATGATAAAAACTGCTTTTATAGCTGAGTATCGACCACAGTGGCCATAGCTCTTTGAAGGGGCGACACTGCGCCCAGAGTATTTATGCAACGCAAGAACGGCGCATCTGTTTACATCGGCACGCGTACGGCCACCGCTCGCTGTTCGCTTCAAGTACAGTAGAAATCGTGCACCGCTCACATGAAATAATGAGGAAATATTCAAAGCATATATGAACACTTCTCATGCACATATCAGAAGCGATCACACTGAGACGAGAAGGCATGAACGTCCCGGGCCCATAGAAAATGGCGACAACGACCACCTAGCCGCACTGGCACGTGAAAACGCCGATGCCCGCCGTACTCGCGTGGCAACGAGCAGTGTTGTTGCTTACGATCCAGTATCGAAGGGGCCATCACTTGTTGCCTGTTTAGCATAAGAGGCAAACTGTGTTTTCGGTAACTACTAAATCTGGCAGCATAAAAATACACTCTCTGTAGTTGCACTTCGTTCATGGAAGCGCCGGCGACTACGACCGACAGCCTTTGCTCAAGAACGGTGCCTGTACCGCGTTATTAGCACTGCGCCGTGTCGCCGCTTCCCACTCTGTGTATGCATCATACTATGCTAAGAGTGGTTCACTTCAAGTCAGTAAGGTCAGTACTGAACTATATAAGCAGTTTCCTTCGTCGTACTTGCTTATCCTATATTTCAGGTCCACCGGTAGCGGACGAACTCGTAGGCTGTGTTAGGCCTAATGAAGCTGCCTGAACGAGATCGCCAACTTGATGTGGAGGGCTGTAATGGGCTGGAAATCGTGCATATCAACGTCGGAAGCACGTTTCGACTCAATTTGAGCATCAATAAATACATACACGAGCGCATTTGCGGCGATATTCACGTTGTCGGTGTGATGTTCTCACTCGGAGGCCGCTCGCACGGTGACCAGCACACTGGTTTTGTTGGCGGAGTCGGCACGAAAGCTTATCACACTGCGATCACTTGCTGTCGTCAGTCGCGTCGTCGGTCGTTTCTTCGTGATATACTTGTATGACAATATAGATATCCCACTGACACAGTATCACAACTACAGCCGGCTGAGCGTTGGTGCCGGCGTGAGGTCGACTTGTGACCGACATCGGTGTCGTGTCGGCATATATTGTGATGCACCGGACGTTAACCGAATATCGATGTGAACAGCTGAAGTTTCTACCGAAACACAGCGTAAATACCGCGTCGTCGACCGGCACAGTGCCGACAATAAAGAGTTCGCGTGGTCGACGGCTATGCTGCATACGCGTGCGTCATCAGCAGCACGAACCACCGACGCCGTACAAAACGTTTTCGGCACTCGCCGCTAGGGTACAGCGCATGTGCACTTGGGACATGCAAAAGACGGATTTAGCCCGCTGCCCGCTACGAATATTACCGAGAACAAATTTTGCGAAATTGGGCAGACGATATGAACGCGAAGTAAAATGTGTGTTGATGTATTACTGGCTTTTTCAAGATTCCTGACAACAAATGCTCTAAAGCGTTACAAGCGGGCAAGGTTGAAAAAAGAGCAGTCATATACAGGCAACTTTTTAAAGGATGCGCGATAATTACAGCAAACCGAAACTGCTACTGCAACTGCCTGAAAGAACCGGCTTCGCAGCAAATTAGGTTGTAAATCTGTAAGGTCGCGCATATCTGCGATTGTTTTTTTCCTAGCGAATATTACGTCTTTTATGTTGATTGTACTTTGCTGTGTATAACCTCGACAGTACTATTGCCTTAACTAGCGATAAATTTGTGCTATAGACTTAAACACGAAATACTACTCTTTGATCAATTATTAAAATTGTTCATAGCAAATCTCTATTTTTATATGGGCTGTACTGCTACTACTGTGTGGGGTCAGGGACCTCTGCCAGGCACTCATTGCCTTTTGTCCCTGCACTATATTGAGATCTTATATAATTTGAATGAATAAATTCAAATTCAAATAAATTTTACGCTTTTCCTAAGTCAGCATGTGTGATTTATATAGTCCAGTTTCCAAACAGTGTGTGGCATAAATTTGCTGTCTTTAACGTGCTTTCCTTGGCTTCATTGTGTGTTGGCATTTATTCATAGCGAGGGTCTTGAATATGGCAGTCTTGATGCCATTATATAGGTAGCATACAAGGGTTTTTTAGCCACGTGCCTGCTCTCTTAAGTTCGCATGCTACGTGAGGCCATCAGGCAATAAAGGATGTTCCACATACCCCCACCATGGCTCTAAGTGGTGCTGTCAAACACTCACAGGCTGGATCTAGTAAACATTAATACAGAAGTTAGTTGACGGATTGATATTCGTCATCGTAGCACAATCGGTAGTGCAATGCATGCATAATGCGGAAGTTGTGGGTTCGGCTCCCAGAAGTTATCATTTCGTCCACGAGAGAGAGAGAGAGAGGCCAGATGGTTTGCAGTTTGCCCCCCTCACTCGAGAAATAGTTGGTACGCCAGTGATAATACAAACACGAGAAAGCACAATGTGCATTGCAAGCACAAATCAGCCGGCACTCAATGTGTCACTCAAAACACATCGATGTAGCTAGAACCAAAACCTAAAAATGTTGGTTGTACAAATACCCGCCAATAACGAGTCACACTTGTTCAGCCCAATGTTGTGCTGCTCCCACCGTCAAAGACGAGTTACCGTCGGTTATTGGCTTTGGGTTCAACTTTCAACACTAGAGGGCAGTAGAAGTCCGGAAAAAACACGTAATCAAGAATCAAGTAATATATTTTCAGAGTCAGAGTAACATAGAAAAATTCATGGCTACATTGAAAAATTGGGAAATTTGGTATGTTGTTCTGGAATTAGTATTTTTCTTGGGGGGGGGGGGGGGTTAAAGTGGTTAAACATCCAGGACTGTTTTAGAGGTTGCAAGCTTCACAATGCAACGGGCCACAAGGCAATAGGCAACAATGTGAATGTAGAACTTCGCTGTGGGTGTAAGGGAATAGCTGGGCCCACTGGCACGTGCTGTAGCACGAGAGCTTTGGGGTGTCTGAAGGTTTAAACATAGAAATGTTCAGCTGCTGTGGTGCTGCGCTAGTGAAGGAAAGCCAACCTCTTTCCCTGCAGCCCTTTCCTTCTGTGGTGGCTGCACGAGAGGGCACTAGCACCACTACAGGTGTATTGGTTAACAGCTCTGTTCTCTATGAAATTACACAATGAAACAACAAACGCTACCTAAATATCCTCACTGCAACAATTACACACCTTCAAGCACATCATTAATTTATCCAGAAGCATTCAGCTATTCGCTTACACTGAGACAACTATTGTTGATGGTTTCTCCACAATTTTTTTCTGAAAGAAACTCAACCTACATTATTGTTTTCATGACACTTTGTAATGCACTTCCTGTATAGGCTGTAGGCAAAACTCGTAGTATTCATCCAACGAAAAAAAATTTAAATACTCAGAAGGCTTAATATTATAAGAGAATGCCATAAATACGGAAGAGAACAAAATTTATGAATGAGAAAAGGAAAATGAGTCCGAAGACAATTTCCATTCCCTCTAAGCTGCAATTAAGTTCTTGTGTCTTTATTTCAACAGACAAGCTAACAATGTCATACTAATAAATTAACAAAAATATGGAGGGCCTCATTTATGGTGCACTTCCTAGACACCATGCTACACCAACAGACGCTACATATCCTATATGCTGCTGTGCACACTTGCAAAAACTTCTGGATTTTCTGTGTATAAGCAATGTCCAAAGAGAAATTTAAGAAACAGACAGAAAAACTGCTTGAGACTGCATGCAGCACAAAGTGTTTGTTTCCGCTGGATGGTGTGTTGGTCAAACACTACATACAAACGTGAGAGAGAAAAATGTAGTGAACCTTACAGAAGCCGCAGTATTTACCGTATTTACTCGAATCTAACGCAGACTTTTTTTCCGATAAAACAGGTCCAAAAATTGTGCGCACGTTAGAATCGAGTACAACCCTAAATCTGCGTTACTGTATAGTCGTTAGCATTTCAAAATGGCCGCCTCGCACGCGCGTCGAGCCTAGCTACCGTTGCTTCCTCCATGTGCTGCAGTACACGTGCTGAGACGATAGTCTACCGTCTGTCTTCACGTTCTTTGCGTCTGCTCCATCAGCATGAAGTACCGAGTTCATCATGATGCCGCATTTAAAAGGAAAGTGATCATGTGCACGGAGACAGACTGAAATCGGGCCGCATCACGGGCGTTCGGAGAATCCAAAACTTGCGTTTGGGACTGGCGCAAACAGAAGGAGAGGATTTTCGCCACCAAAGCAATGCGGAACGGTTTCAGTGGACCGAAGCAGGACGTAATCTGTGACGACCCACTTCGCCGATACGATCACCTTGGCCCTATCTTGAAAGCAATCTGCAATGGGGAAAGTCCGCCGCGGGCCGTGTTTTCGCCGCTTATAGGTCGCGTTGTAGCAAGAGGCATGATAGCACGAAGGTCAATTTGCTCACCGCGCTTCGTCACTGAGTACGTTTCCGCGGTCAACGAGCGAGATGTGTCCATGTTTGCTTGTCCGCGCGTGACACCGTGCTTGTTAATTTATTTAGTAAGCGAATGTTTGCAAGTTTATACGGCGGATAAAACTGCTATCCTTACTTTGTATAGCGGTCTGCTAATTTGCTATTGCATTCGATGCTTCGCCTTTCGGGTGAAACTGCGACTTATTTTATTTATCGCAACGTCAGTGCATAGGGAGGAAATCTGTTTTTCCAAATGAGCGAAAGTTGTATTTCTGCTTGCAGGAGGTGCGCGGTACTGTAAAGGACCTTTTTTTTTTTTTTTTGTCACGGAAAATGGGTACGTGTTACAATCGAGGGCGCGTTAGAATCGAGTAAGTACGGTATGTCCAATGGAGAGAGCTAGGTGGCATCAAATCCTCAGTTCAATGTGCTGAATGTAATGCAGAACAATGATAGTACTCTAAGATGTACTCGTGCATGTGTTTAGAGGACATTGCGCTTGTGAATTTGGCACTCAGCACCAGCGACCACATTAATGAGCCGGCAACATATTAGAGTAAAAGCTTTCTGTAGCTTTCCAGTATTATTTTGCACTCATAATGCAATAAAATGTGTTTCATAATTGGGTATACCATTATGAGGCATTTATGATGACTGTGAAGATAAAGGATACTGTTAATGCAGTACTGCGGCTTTCACACTATATAAAAGGTCTACACTGTACAACTTGAAGTTTACATTGAATTGCCATGTGGCCAGTCCTTTGTGAGATATGCATTTATTTTTGTGGCTTAGACCCCATAGACTACAGTTTATACAAGTGTATTTACAATTATGGAGTCCTTATAGATTTACATTATGAAAGAATCACAAGTTCAAAGGACCTTTCTTCAATAAAAGTCATCCAAAAATATGTAGTATTGTATGTACAAAATCTCTCTTCAGCATAAAGGTTATAAGCGCATGGCAGAAACCGCTTTAAAAACAAAGATTACTGTTTTATGCGACACTGTATATCATGTGACCCATCCAACATATCCTAATGGGTCCATTGTATAGCATTATGTAAAAACATAAAGCACATCTTCCCTCTGGTCATGACTAGATGCGACGCAGACTGGTGTCCTTCCACCACCTTTTACATTGTAGACTGTTAAGAGTTCCAGCTTGGGCTCACCTGCACAGATAAACACATACCAATAAACTGAGGCTAACTATTCATAAGGTTGAACACACATATATATGTAGAAAAATTTGTGGGAACATGCAAGTGTCGTGCTTTAGCTTAGAGCTTTAGCTTGAGTTGGCTATGTCGTCGCCGTGCCAGCTGTAGGTATCGACAGTAGCAGTGCAGGCGTGAGGAGCAAGGCGAGAGCTGCCTTCCGCCATTCTCCACAAGTTCACTCAAACACACCACAAACCACTTGGCTTATCCATTCCTGCACATTGAAGGCACCTGTGCTACATGCACGGTTCACTATTGATCAGGAATGGCTATGTTGGACAAACATGAACTGCTCTTCTCAATAAGTTTTGAAACATCCTAATATTTAGATTTCTCTTGTAAATTTCTAATTTACAGAGTTATAAGCCAACTTTATTAAAACAAATTTTGTTTTCTACAACAGACAAAAATACTTTACACTGTTCTGAAATTTTCTATAGGTCGCAGCACTGCCTATAAGTTTATAGTCATTCAGGAAATAAACAGACAGTCGAATGCATATATAAAATATCCAGATAAAATTAACTATATTCTCTATATTGAACACAAGAAATTTACTGATCTATACTCATGTAAAGTATATTGCTCATAACGAACTGGACAAAGGATATGAAATAGGTGCCTCTGCTGCCAGTGGCATAAAGGCCCTTGCATGCTACAAATGCAGTGTTCAGAATAGTTATTTCATTTATTTATTTATTTTTATTTTCGACCATGCGTGCGAGAATGCTTGGAAGCATGCAAAAGCATATCAGAAACGTATTGATGTGAGCTCCTATCGAGTCACCTATTCTTAGTGACACTGAGAAACAGTATAAGGCACAGGCAAAAATTATGTGTAGTTTTGTTCTAAACAAATTTATTATTTCCATGCTTCTTTTCTCCATTGAAGATAAAAAATGCGTATGTAATAAGTACACCACAAATGCTCGTTTAAGTTCATTATAGGCGTATTTCTGTTTCGTCAATGGCGCAGACATGCAACAGCTGCACTGACTTTGCCCGACATTTGTGTGCATGTGTGAGTGTGAGAGAGAAATTTGGGGACTATGCCTAAGTACTACGGAGGAATACATGCTTTGCTCTGTTCATCCCTAGCCTATGGCAATGTGCACTACGCGAGAACCAGTGGTTAACTTTTGTTTAAATGGGTTCACTGAAGCCAATACTGAGTCCGTAGTGGGGAAGCATATAAAACAACAAAATCGCAGTGACAACGTGTCATTAATCACTGGTCTGCGGCCGCTAAAGTGGCATCTACCTAAGCCACAACCCCAGCGGTTCACGCCAGGTCTCTTTGCTCCCCTTGGCAGGAACCCTCTGTCAGGCCTCGTGGAGAAGCTTGGGTAAAAAAACTACTGCAGAAGTAGAAGGGCAAAATGATATAATATTACAATTTAAAACAAAAAAATGAAAAAAAAAAGCCGGTCATACAGGCATTTGAACTACGGACCTCCTAATCATGAGCGCGGTTCTGTGACTGCTGTTGCAAATAAAGAAGGTGCGCCGAGCACGTGCAGCAGCCACAGGCGCTGCTGGCTGAGTTGCTACCAGATGAAGCACGAGTCAGACGTCCGGGTCCAGGTCTAATCCCCGTCGCTGTTTGCTACATTACAAGTGGTGCCGAAACCCGTCATCTGACCCTCGCGTTCAGGCAATGGAGCTACTCTGCACCAAGCGTGGCTTCGTCCGGAGGGCCCTCACCAAGGCCATTTCTACGATTGACGCCCTGCTGTCAGCTGAGGCCACCCCTGTACAGGTGCTGCACCAGCACCTCGAGCTCGTCTTAGCGAAGCAGGTGGAGCTCATCGAGTTCGAACGGTTCAGCCGCCGTAACATGCTGGTCAATGACCATCTGGCCCACCTACTTACAATAGCACCCATTCGCAGTTCAACAGGTCTTGACAAGCTTCAAAATCTCTATGATGAGATAACTTTCCACACAAGCGCACTGGAGGGCCTTGGCGTTTCACCAGGTGAGTATGCTGCTGTTCAGCGATGCGTCATCATGAAGGCCTTACCACCTGGCTTTGGTATCCTGTACCGTCACTGGTTGAAGGAGGCTTCTTGGTCGAACCACAATGACACGGCAGCGGTTACAGAAGACAAGTCCCAGCAAGTAAAACATCTGATGAGCTTCCTACGGATTCAAGTCGAGGCGAGGGAGGAAGGCGCCGTCGACCAAGCCAAATCATCTGCAAGCCAGCGGCATCATCCACGCAAATCGTGACCTCTGGAGCTAAACCTGCCCTCTGCAGCGGCTCTGTCAACTGAAGTAAGCTCGCTGTACACGTGTCCCTGCCTCCTGTGCAACGCGTCGGACCATACAGTTCAGGAACGCTCCAGGGCCAGTATTTTGTAGCAATGCTTTTCCAGTAATAATGCCTTTTCGCACTTATCGCGCTTTGTCAGTGGTCAGAGCGACAGTCCGCTCGCATTATCAACGGAATCAGCCGGTCATGAGCGGTGGATGATAAAACTAGTATAGAATATGTCATAAGGCACCGCTACAAAATCGCGGTCCAGATCACTCACTTCCGAAGAAAGACGCAGGAGGCTTCAGACGTGCAGGCATTGCTTCCGCTGCACCAAGCGCAACCACGTTGCCAGTGAATGTCGAAGCGCCAAAAATTTGCAATGCGCCCACTGTGCTGGACAACACTTTACGTCGCTGTGCAATGTGTGTACTCCGACGCAAAATCAGGCAAAGTGTCTGGGCAACGCGTCTGCGCCGTCAGTGTAAAGTACAAGCGGGCCGGAGTCCATCGACACACCACCTCATGCAACATCTGTGTCCACGAGTGGCACCGGTCTCATGCCGGAATTCCTACAGATGGGCAGAACTTGGACTGTTGTACCAGCTAGGTCAATTTTGCTGCGGTTCCTGCTAGACATGGGCAGTCAGCGCACTTTCGTTCGGCAGGACGTTTCTCGAGCACTCAATTGCCCGGTTCAAGGCATTGAGCGCCTCACCCTACTCACCTTCGGGAAAACACATCGACCTGTGACCCTTATATGTAACCAAGAGTCCGTCACACTCCAAAGCCAGTACAGTACCAACGAGACCACTGTAGATGCCCTCGAAGTGCCGGAAATCTCTGCGGTAACCAGCCCACCGGTGGATGGTGCAATCATCACCATGATGACACACCACGGTCTTGCTTCTGCTGATGCACGCTCCGAGGCGAAGACTTTCCGGGAGAGCGAGATCTGCATCCTGATAGGCTCCGACTTCTACTGGGATGTTGTAACCGACCAGATATCTTGATTATCGCCTCAAGTTACTGCTGTGAAAACCCGTTTTCGATGGACGGTCCAGGGAACCCTCCACAAATTCTCCCAAGGTTAAACTGCACAAAGCACGTCTCTGGTCTTTGATACTGGAGAGCCTCCCAGAGACTATGTGCCGACAAAGTCTCCCAAGGCTAAGAAATGCTAAAATAAGCGTAACAGATGAGGCTCAAGGTCATTGCCAACGATGGTTTCATGTACTCCGGACGGTAATTCAACGACTAGTGCAAGCATGACAATATGCAACTACGTCAAGAAGCAGGTGTACAAGCGCCGCTCTTCCGGAATGAACGCTGACGCGCAGTGGTCCAGTGAAGCTCAACACAAGAGGAAACACACATATTGCACAAATGCTACATTGAGCCACAAGGGCATCTGCGGTGGAAGGCCACTGCCGATGCAGCAACAAGTAGAAATGCGAATGACGACAAGCCAGCATCAGATACATTACGATGCCCAAGACATACGCTACAGCTGAAAGGACTTGGTATTTGGAACTCGCAGAGCAAAGCCTACCCCAGGCAATGACAGGAACTGACGCTGATCGTTACCATTCTAGCCAACACAAACATTGCTACTCAGATTATCACCTCGATCGATCACCAAGTCACCATCTGCATTGCTGTTCAGGTTGTCACTTGAACTGCTCCTGCCATCAGTTGAACTGCCGCTCAATGTGCTAGCTCAGCGATCCATAGCTAGCGTCCAGTGTTTGCACTTCTGCTCAATATGCTAGTTCAGTGATCCGTGGCTAGCGTCCAGTGTTTGCATTTAGGCGTGCAATAGTGTACTTGCTGCTTCTGCGCTCTGCACATGAGGTGACAACGAAGCTGCCACCACGACTTCAAGTTGGACACTTCGTCCTGGTGCACGACGACGATTCGCCGCCTATCCTGCGGAAGCTGACACTGGTGATGGAACTGCTTCCTGGTCGCGACGGCGTTGCTCGAGCATGCTGCCCGAAGTTGGTGTCCGGCTCCAGCAGCGGCCACGAAGGCTGCTGGCTCAGTTGCTACCAGATGAAGAACGAGTCAGACGTTCGGGTTGTTACGTATCTACCTGGGCCAGCGTATAACTTGTACGTTCCCTACAAGGCAGCCCGTTTCGTCAGCGTTGCCCAGACGGCGACAGTCCCCGACACCGACGAGACGGGCAAACAAGCGCCTCAACTCGGCAGTGCCCATTCTTTGGGTGCTTTCCCCGATGCCACCCCATTCATCAGCGTCGCCCAGACGGCGACAGTGCCGTTCGGACAAGCAGCTCACTTAGAGGCGACCGACCACAACCGCCACCCTTCGTTAGAAGTGGGGATTAGCGTGAACGCCATTTTCCTGACCCTGGCAAGATGACCGGTGGAGGGCAAGAAACTAAGTCACCAATTTTCGTGGAAGGAGTGTCAACCCCCTGTTTCTGGATTGCCTCGTCCTTGCTTCGAAGGTGCAACATTGGAGGTGGAGTTCAGCGAACCATATGACCCCTCTGATTGGCCACATCAAGGTCATCTGATTCCCAAGTCGGGTTAACTAGGGAAGATCGATGTTTTATAAGGAGACACCTTGACTTCAGGAGGGAGAGGTTGACGTGACCTGAGACGAACTGAGTCGTTGAATGTGCTCCTGATGGAGTGGGCTTCCGTACGCGGAGCCAGTGTAAATAATGTAAATTAAACCATTTTCCTTATTTCTACTACCAGATATACTCCTCAATGGGCTTGGTGGATTCCATGGCTCAAACGCCAACATCAAGCTGCAACAGGGTCTAATCCCCGTTACTGTTTGCTACAACTGCTACACCTAGTCTTTATCCGCGGTTGCGTAGTGTAGCTTGGCTGGGACAAAGGCACAGAAACGGGTGTTCTCTTGCAACTCGCACATGTGCATGTCGGTCGGGAAAACGCGGCATACTTCTCGCGTGTCTGCGCGCTTGACAAAATGGAAACATGCGTAGGCGAATTCGGGTATATTGAATTACCTGATATGTCAGACTATTTTTACATAAACCTGTTCATTATAACCACGCTCAACTGTACTGATTTCAACAATCTCTGGCACGCTTGGTCGGTAAGCACATCTTGGATTCATGCCTTGAGCTCGTCCAAAGTATGTTGCTTGGTGGCCTGTAGACATATTGCTTTGTCAATATCAAAAAGAAGAAATCAGCAAGATTCAGCGATTTCTTTTGCATTAACCTCATTTAGTGCGACAGAAGCAGGCTTTCAAAACATACACGACTATCTTCTGAAAAACACTTCTTTGTGTTGCCCACAACATTGTTTTTGCTTGCTACAGTACTGCCAGGTGTGGCATCCAAAATGCATGCAGAGATGGCATTACTCTTAGAGTCAGTGCAGCAGAGATTAGTTTGCGTGAGGCTCACCCAGCGAGCGCCAGTCAGAAAAGGGTACTATGCTCCTCCACTCCACAGTGCACAAAGGACGCTATGACTGGTTTCGTCAAAACAAGAGCTCCTTACAGCAGCTAAATCGAATGCCAAATAAAGTAGAACCTCATTGATATGATCCTGTTATGTACATTTCCCGGTGCCAACGCACGCGATCGAGAACACAAAGAATGACCCAATAGAGTTACGCATATTTTTTACCGGTTCAAATGTTCCCAAAAAACACGATCTTTCGGCACCAACGTTCAGTACATCGCCAAACTGCGATCGTATCGTACGTTTTCTGGTTGCTAGATTCCATGTAAACAAGAAAATGCATGAGGCACGTGCGATCGACAACTGTAGCCACTTGCCGTGGCAGCTACACCGCAACTCTCGCCCGCTTGTCTGGCATGAAAATGCCACTGCGCACTCAGTTTTTTATTCCGGGACCAGCAAATCACCTCCCGGTTCATGGCTGTGATGTGTGGATTGCACGAACTGGTGTGGTGGATGGAGACAGACAAGAAGCAGATGACAAGGAATGCGTGTGCGGAGGCGAATTCCATGCTGGATAGAAGACGACAACGTCGAAGAGCGTCCGGCATGTGAACACACGGCGCAAGAAGATTAAAAAAAAGGAAAAGGCATTCAATCAGAAGAAAACATGGATCTTCGAGTGGCCAATCAGCAAAAGATGAATCGGCCAGAGCGGCACAAAAGCGAGGCGCGCTGGCAGAAGGGGGGAGTTCCAGGAAGCAACACCAGGAGAAGGTCGGCCACCGGACCGGGAGTTGAAGACCGGCCGTCGGGTTCCGGACCCAAGCCACCAGGACTTCATCGGACCGGGGCCTCCCGTCATCCTGTTCCCGAGCGCTGCCACTCCACCCGATCAAGAACTGCTGCCCGACGCCGGCAAGCTTCTGCGCCCATGGGCAGAACGTGGGCAGTCAGGCTACGGGCCCGAGTTCTATGCCCAGCTGCCTGGCCAGAACGCCGCCGCCATCTGCCTGTGCTGCCAAGCCGCCTGCCTTCCCTGTCCAAGCCAGAGCTGCCACACTCTGATTGCCTGTTCAACAGTCCAATATACCGACCTTTGGTGAGACCAACACTGCTTCTTGCATCATCTCATCTCCGCTTCTCAGCGTTGAAACTGTTGTGTGCATTCACACGCATGATATGCCCGAACTTACGTGCTATTGATACCATTTAAGCTCTGAGCGTGTTTCTTGCCATGATATTTCTTTGAGTGTTTATTTTATGGGCTGCTTTTCGTTTTCCTTTTATTAAAAGTTTGTGTGCGTTTTACAAAAAACGGCTTTGTCCTCAATTGGTTTCTCGGAGGCTCTGCCTTAGAGAACAGTCAGAACCAAATTAAACAAAAGAACCTGTTATCACAGTGGCACGCTGCATTCACAGCTATCGCCACCAACCTTACTACAATAAGCATCTTCACCTATCTGTTTTACAGTGCGTGGGGTTTGGTGCTGTTGGAAGCAGATTAGATGCCTTTAGTAGGTGGTAACCCGAACGCGCTGCCGTTCCCTGTTGCAGGCGGTGCGATGAGAGCATCACATTTTGCTTCAGCAGCATCCAGTGTTGCCCACCAGCTTGATTTCGTTTGGGTTTCCCGTTGGCATCTTAAGACACTATGCAATAAAAAAACAACAAACCGCCTCTCGGGACACCGAAGCCCCACCAGCCCGACACGCGTCAGTGTCTCGTGCCTCGTGCCACAAAGATTCGCATTACGTAGATATCAACTGCAGTTGAATTTTTTAGCTACTTTGGATCGTATCTTCTCCCCGTTAGTACGTTTTTGCTCCCCATTTTTTTCCAAAACGTATCAACGAGTTTCTACAGTACAGTTAAACCTGGATATAACGAAATTGACAAATTCCCGAAAAAATTTGTTATAAAGAGGATTTCGTTATATGCAGGTTCGGCACGAAAATTCGGAAATGTTTACCGTATTTACTTGATTCTAACGCGCCCTCAATTGTAACGCGCACCCGTTTTCGGTTTTCGTCGAAGCACTCATCCTCGGAATGTCACACCAGGTACCGGATGCATGGACGCGTGTCGTTTCGCACAAGCGCAAGGCATCGGAAACTAAGAGCGAGCGTCACGATGGCGTCGTAGCGTTGTATAGTGTTACAGTAGAACCTCGCTGTTACGTTCCCGGGGGCTGCGTTTTCCCGGCAGTTACATCGTTTTCGACCGGTCCCGGCACAGTTCCCATAGAACCCAATGTATTGGTAACCCCGCTGTTGCGTCGCAACTGTGGGACCGTTCCCGCATCATACGTTGTGAAATGCCAGCCCACGCCGGCCCGAACGGCCATTTTAACTTTTCATGTCGCTTGGCTTGATGGCATTGGTCGCCCAAAGTGCCGGGGGCGACAACTATGACGTATTTTCGGTTTCCGCCAGCAAAAGTATGGCCCTTGAGATCCGTATTTGCTATATAAAGATGGTGTCCATGATGTGTTGTGGCCCTAAAATTGGTTTTGGCTCATAGATATTCCGTATATAAGGGTACGGCCACGCTAGCGGCAAAAAACGCGCGCATCATGCAGCGAGCGGCAAGTTGCCACGCGTCAGCGCCTTGCCGCGAGGCCACCATGGCATGCGCGTCTCGTCGCACGGCAGCGTGATAAGATCTCCCGCGCTCTCCGAACGGGTGAGCAACACTGTGAGCGCTTGTTGTTTCATGCGAGAGATGACGATCGTCGATTGAAAACCCGGCGCGGACCGGCGGCGTTCCGGTTGTGATGGCTCCATGATGTCACCCTCGTCGCTCTTGATTGGTTCTTCATCTCGCGGCACGCGGCATTTGCCGCAGAAATGGGTCTCGAACCCATTTCGCGCGGCACGCCGCAAAAGCCCTGATTCCTGCCGCTTTTGCCGCGTGTTTTTGCCGCTAGAGTGGCCATACGCTAAATTCCAAGGGCGATAACACCGTCGCCGCACGCCGTATGTGCGAGTGAAAACGTGCGAGGGGAGCCGACGACCGCGTCTAAATCTCGCGCGCGCAAGAAAAGCAGGGAGGAAGCGCGCCTTCTTCCGTTGTGCTCGAGGCACCGGCGAGGGAACGAGGGGGGAGGGATAGCGGGGCGGCGCGCGGTTGCGCAGGCCGTATCTTGAAAGCGATCTGCGTTGGGGCAGAGTCTAGCAGTGTAGGTGCGTCGGCGGCTTGTAGCTTTCTGCGTGCTGTGTGTTCTCGGCGCTCAGTTTGCGTTGAAGCGAATAGACAACAGCACGAAGGTCACTTCGCTCGCTTCTCCAGCGGCGCTTCCACACGCCGCCAGCGTTTGACAGTGCGTGTCCGCGCTCATCGAGTCTGATGTGCCACAGCGTGTACCAGCGCGTCGGCAACATCAGCTGGAAAAGGAGAGAGTGCCGGCTTGGCGGGCTAGGCCAGCTGCAGCAAGCGGCAGGATCAGATTTGAATGAAGGGAGGGGGAAAGGTCACGCCCGCGGCGGCAAGATCGCCGGGTCGAGGGATGCAGGGCCGCCTCGCACACGCATGCACGCACACGTGCACTCGCTTCGCATTCCGTCGCGGCGGAGAAGGTGCTTCCGGTTGCTGCTCGCGCAAAAATGACAAAATTTCGGGCGAAATCTCTAGGTGGTCGGAGGGGAAAATTAGCTATATCGAGGGGTCTCTCGCTGCCACTTCGTTACGTAGAGGTCTCAAATACATGTGCTTCTATGGAGTAACGGCGGCGAATCGAAAAACTTCGTTATATCCAGGAATTCGTTATATGGAGGTTCGTTATAAGCAGGTTTAACTCTATATGTTTACCTCTTTCGTTACTGCACCTATAGAAATTGATCAATTTGATTGACAGTTGTTCTATGCGTTGTTAAACATTCCTGTTGGAATTATTCTCTAGCAACACCAACACCATGCACCGTCTGATATGACGATTGAACTTTAGCTGTTCGTCAAATTTAAGAATTTTTGGCAGATTGGGATGTCTGCAAAAATAAAACTTCTACTGGAGGTATCGTCCAAACAAGCCTCCAGTGCTGCTAGCACTTCTTCAAAGGGAGAAGACGCAAAATTGGCGCTTAGGTCGACTTGGCAACATAATATTTAAATGACAGCAGCAGCGAAGGCACAGAAGTTTTCGCAGATTGTGTGTTTTAACGATTTCTCAAACTACATTAGATGCTCATGAGTGCATGTTATTTAGATAATTGTGTTCGAATAATATCAAGTGCAACTTTATTTTCCCACACTGTGGTTTGTTTTTTTATCTTTCAGCCCTACAATAACGTACATACAAATTATTACCAGCAATCCTTCATGTCGTGTGTGGGGTTTTCACTCCCACAACAGCACGCAGTTGATTTCAGACTGACCTTCATCCGAAGCTTGACTAACTGTCTAATTTCTTACATTTTCCACATCGCCTGTGCAAGTGTGCTTATTCATTACTGCACAATATTATTCAACACTCCTCATAACTGAAGAGCAATGTACAGAACAAAGCATGCGGAGGCTCCAGCGCCAGTTGAACACACACTAGGCCACCTTGCTTGAACAGAAAAGCTGATTGAACGTAATACAGTATGAGGACGCTTCTGCATGATCCCTGACTTGACAACCATTGCTTCGCAAGCCTAAAGAATGCAGTAAAAAAGCAAACCAGGCACCTGCTGCATTGAGTAAAAACAAATGCTCCCTGTACAATAGAAGCCCGTTTTCACATTTGTGAAGCTACTGCTTTCCCACATAGCATGGGCATCATTATGGCTAGTACTGATGCCAATAAATCTTCATCATTTTTTTGCATATCTGACTAGCAAAAGTTTGGAACTACGAACAAGGTGCATACTATGGAATGCCAAAGAATTATAGTGCAACTTTAATAGCTGATAATTTATAACGGATATGAGCATTTGAATCATAATAAAATAGATGTGCCTTGTGTACCAGCAAGCTTTAATTTTGTATTGTAACATGTCCCTTACAGTATTTAATTAAAGATTTAATTCATAAAACAGTTGTTGCCCAACTGCACATTATTATTTTCCATGCAAGTAAATGCAGCCTTTCCAAGCAACCAAGGTGCAGAAACTTCCTTGTTGGACTATCTGCAACAAGGAAGTTTCCAAAACTTCATGCCAGCTAAAGGTAAAAATTATAAAAAAATTTCCACAACCTTATATATGAATCAATATATGCCATGTTTTTAATAAGGCTTTCTTATTTGATTAAAGTCTTTATGGTTTGAGCATAACAGACAACTAAAAACATTTGAGGACAGCTAACAACTTCTTATGAGTTGTGAATGCGAAAGCATTAATGTCCAATTGAACGCTGCTGAGCGGTCCTTCGAGTTTTGTGCTGCGAGTAATGTACCATAGCAGTACGTGCTGCCCGAGCCAGCAGGCAGCAGCAGCCTGCAGTGCCAACGCTGCATGCCACTGACGTCCTGCGTGATGAGAGACCGAGGAAGCAGCAGCGGCGACAAAGACTAGCAGGCGCACACAGCAGCTAAGCCCAGTGGGGGTCAGATAAAGAGATACGGGCCGTGTGCCTGCTTCCGAAAGCGAGAGCGAGGGTGACGTGGCGTCACGGCGATGCCCTCTTCCCCTCATGCAACACCTGGCGCGCTACCGTTCAGCAAATGTTCCCTTTTGCCTGCTTGGCTCCGTCAAGACGCGCTCGTGACATGGAGTCTGAGCCAACAGAAACTCTGTGACTAGTGCCCCTGTGTTTAGAGAACTCAATCTATGAATGCACACAGCGGGAACTACGTCCTAGCTGGTCTGTTATCAGGCTTATGATCTCTCTTTCACAAGCATAAACTACAGCAAACAAATAAGGATAAAGCTTGACAGGCAACCACACATACTGCTCTTCACAAATACAGAGTGTGAAGCTGTCAGCACGTGATGTTGCCCTAGGGTTTTCTTCATGCCTTAAAAGCCCAACATGGTGGTCAGGTACTCACTGTAGGCCTTGACTAGCAATGCCTCTGCTCATTTCTTTCGCAACTGAAAAATGTTTGGAAGATTCGAACGAGCATTAGTAGGAGGCACAGTGAAGATCTTCGTCATCTTCCGCTTCATCTCCTCCATACTTGCCATTGGCGAGCTCAGTGATGGTGTTCTGGAATGGTACGCCATAGTTAATTGGTACACTCAGACAGCTTTTCTTAGTTGTTTAAATTTGAACAAAATATTCAAGATACCTCAAGAAAAATAAACCAAAGAAGATGAAGTACTCGTCCATGCCAGTGGCGCACCGATGGGGGGGGGGGGATTCGGGGGTTGGAACCCCCCCCTGAGGCCGACTTAACCCCCCCTTTTGTTTAACCCCTTTTCTTTCCTTACGCATTTAAGTACTGCAATTAAGATGCAAGACGCGCAATCGTCTGTACACTCGCAAAAAGCGAATTTTTTGACAATTTCCCGTGAAGAAATCGAAATTAGTGCTGTTTAGATGGTATTGGCAAACTGTCAACCCCCCCCCCCCCTGGCAGAGATCCTGGGTGCGCTACTGGTCCATGCACTCTTTCTTTCTTACTCTTAAAGTTCTAGAATACTTAAAATTGCATATGGCAGAGGAAGCAATCCCACCACTTCAGCTGGATTAAAGAGCCAGACATTACTTGTACAAAAATTTACCAAAAATGCATTCATCTTTTTATTTGTTTATATTGGAGTATAAATGTATAAATAAAGGTGGACTGTGCTCAGTGCATGTCTATTTACTATGAATGCTAAGGTTATCAATAGTTGAATAGTATGTGTTGCTGAGAAATTTGGTTCATACTGGTGAAGGAATAAATTGTGCAAGCTTAGATGAGGAGTAAATAGGGAGGAACACAGAAGGCAAGTGGTAACATGAAAAGTACGGAGAGTGGTGAAAAAGCCATCTTCTGAAAATTTTCTTGCTCAAAAGAAAACTTGATTTCATAAGACTTTCAGAAGTGTTTGCTAATGAAGTGCTCTATCAAATGTGCCGTGTAATACATTATTACTTGGACCACTTCAGTGAGCAAATGACAGCTGAAAGTGCACAAAAGTGATCATATTGACCTATTTTTCTTTTTTATTTATTTATTTATTGTAGAAAACTTCTATAATTTCCAAAGAAGTTTTTATAAAAAAACATACCTTCCAGAGAGTCACAGAAAAATTTTAGAATATTGAGGGGGAAAACAATTTCCAATATATATGAGGTCTGTTATAAAAGTATCCGACTTTTGGCCGAAGAAAAAAAAAAAAAAAACTGGCATAACTGGAGCGTAGAAAGAATAAAAAAAATGCAGAAAATCAATGCTATGCATCTTTTGCACTGCTAATTACTGCCTCCATTGGCCACGATGTGCAGTTGCATGGGGCAAGTGTATGCATTGCAGAGAGAACACAGCAGTGAATGTGCTGTAGCACTTAATTATAACCACTTCAAGGCCCTCCCAAGGGGTGTTGCAACATTTTTAAATAAGTTGCAAAATGCCCTGAATATGAGGGGGTCTCCCTTGAAGAAATTATTTCTGCAATAATTTCTCCAATGTGCTTTGTATCAGTAGAGATAGAAGGATTACAAAAGTTCACACCTTTCTCTGCAGCAGTCCAATTTGGCTTCAAAGTCAGCTATCATGGCTGACACTGCTGACTCATGGCAAGGTGCAACTTGCCTTGCATCTTCCAACAAACACCTTAAGCCTGGTAAGAATGCATCAGAGATTGCATGTTCTGAAATGTCTGGTGCGTGTGATTAAGGTCGTAAGAAAACAATTTTTGAGACAGACGGAAATTGACTAATACTGTGTCCATTTAAGTGGACACAAATTGTATGCAATTTCAAAGCACAGCAATAGTAGTTCATTGCTCTTTAGCAGTGAGTGAGCATTACTTTTACACTTACTCCTTGTTCTGCGAAAAAGTTTTTGCTGGCTGCAGTATTTTTACATGTAGTGTAATGATACAACTAAAGGAGCATACTGAAGATAAGTTTTTGTGCACCTTGCACAGAATAACTACACTATAGTCAGTCACAAAATAACAGTCAAGCAACAAATGCACCTCAAACGGAATATGCGTACACATGCCAACCATTCACCATTTTTCCTACTCCCTCTTATTTCTTCTTGTGGCCCATATACTCGGTTTCATTTCCATCCAGCAATATGGCTACACTGGGTAGGACATTCTGTATTAGAGGTACAAAAGATAATTGTGGCTAGCATAAACTATGCAGTGAAGAGGGAGAGCAGAACAAAAAGGTACAGTGAAAGATGATGAAAAAGAAACATTGGCGCAATAAAGTTCACATGGGGATGAAAAAAACAATGGGGGCTACGTATTTGATTTTTGAACCAAACTACGTAACCACAGAAGCTGTGGTTAGTGATTGCAGCAGGGACAATGAAAGTAATCACAAGAAGATGTGCAAGTAGCACAAAATTGACAAGCGCGGTCACAGCATTTATTGCTCACTTTAAAAGCCCTCTGCCCTCAGGCGATGGCTGTCTTGACTGCACCAGCTTCATTTAACACTTGCGCTCTGCCACAGCATGGGAGTGAACATCTGAAACAGCGCTCAAGTTGCTGCTTCCCAATGTCACATGTTGAAATTGAATAATGCATCGAAGGCTAGCAGGTCATTATTGAACTGCACTGTAGCTTGTTCCCATGTGTATTGCTGTTGGTTGTTGTGCATGCTTGTAATGCTCAGGGACTCCTTATTGATTTCTTTTGCTGTTTGTCATTTACATAATTTTATTTTGCAAGTTACTGTCTTGTCTTTTTTTCTTCCTATCCTGGGGCAATCCTCAGTGTTTTCTCACAAACTACTCAACTGAGCCCTTGGATCAGCATGTTCCAGACAGCAGAATGAAATCTTGTTGTTTGTGGGAGAATATGAGTAGGTTCTTTGGGAGCGATGTTGGAACATTCTCTTCCATATGGTCCCTCTCTATAAAGTACCTTGTGTGTGCACGCATATACTTGTGGTGCGTATACAACTGTCATGTGTTTGGAATACAACGTCCGGGTCACCATTGTAGGAATTAACGTGACGGCGGCGAATGAGCCGTGCCGTCGTTCCTACTCAGAAGGCGGTAAGCCGAGCGGAGGCTGCGACGACGAGCGTTTCAAGCTCCTGGAACAACACTGCGCGTGCCGAGCTTGCGCTTCGAGCACGCGCTGCGCTTCTTTATTGTTTTCTTCCTTGAGAGTCGGCGCCAAGGCACCAGTTGGGAGTGCCGACCAAAGCGCCCCGCGTTGCAGCGTCGGTGGGCGCTACACTGTTTACTGCCGACCCACTGCAGCATTTTCTCTTCATGTCAGTGCAAGCTGTAATGGAACTACTTTTAGGAATGTCGAAGATCAACAAGCAGGTGAAATATCTTTTTGTGAACAAAAACAGCGCTTTTTGTGCTATAAATGCTATGTACGAACTCCTCAACCCCCTTCCCTAAAAAAATTAACAGTTAAGAGAGAGATGATAATAATAAAAAGAAAAGGACTGTCAAGAAACGTAAAATGATAAAACGATTGTTAATATTTAAAAAATATGTGTAGTAATACAAAATATATTGGAAAGAATAAAATTGAATTTTAATACAATTGCTTGTGGTTTCAGAAAAACAAGCTGTCAGATGTGGTTTGTCCTTACAGAGTACAACTAATGCATCACAGCATTTTTTTTAACCAGTCGTGCTGGGAGGTCTCAGAAATACTACGCCCCGTTTCCAGCACAGCAGGCAACGCTACTTCTCTCACAGCTCGCATTCACAGCCAAAAAATAGTACATGACACATGAAACAAATATTATATAGGTGCACATTATATAAATCAATGTAAAATAAAGTCTCGCACTTTTGTCCCGCAAAATATGATGTACAAATTATAACATGGAAGGTCATTGCACATATGAACCTATTTACCTCCAAACAAGCAGAGTGACACATTTTGCGACCAGCGGCTACAGCGCACTGCTTACGCTTGTGATATAGACATTGTATGTCACTTACTGGAAGCACAAAGTTCTAGAAATAATGCGTAATCTGATGCAACTTAACGTCCACAAGTTGTAGTTGTAGTATGTGAAGATTCTGCAGAAAGTGTCACAAATTGTCGTCATTTAAGAAACACTTACAGTAATTTTTTAGTATATTTTATTGTTTGTTGTATAATTTAGCATTATTTATGACTTTGATTCTGCCTTCTTGCTTCTAAATGAATTATGTTATTCATTGACCTTTACGTACTTCTTTTTTACATGTGTTTTGTACATTGTGCCTTATTCTTTCAAACAGTTATGTACATAGTTCTTTTTTTTTCATGTGTTTTGTATATTCTGCCTTATTCCTTCAAACAGTTACGTACCATTCCTGCTTTGATCTCTCAGGTATCGCAGAATTCGTAAATAGATAAATAAAATCCAACACAACTGCGCTTCGAAATGTGCAGAGTGAGACTTCTATGACTGCAATACTTGCATAGCTTCCGCAGCGTTGCCTCTTAAATATGAAAGGAAGTATAATGAATCAGAATCAATATTTGCACATACATGTAGTTCCAATTCAATCAACAGACACTAGTAAGATGAAAGTAAATTCCACACAAACATTTCATGACCTATAATCTATGACTAAGGCCTAATTCATGAGTGCTTCAAAGGGCAATATAGTTTTTTTTTTTAAGTTATATTATTTTTTAACATTTATTTTGACGACAAAATCAAACACAAGGTGGGTGTAAGTACACATTCGGAGGTCCCGAAGTAACAACTGTCGGGGGGACCTCCAAACAAGACATGAAAAGGGGGCTAGTAGGATCGTGGCAAACAGTGAGTCATGTCATATATTATACAATTTCTACATCATCGGAAATGAACGGTAAGAGAGAAAAAATCTTTAAAAAATATCACAAGTATAATCACACAGTTAAAAAGAAAGAAAAAAATTGAATAAATCTTAAAGATAACTCGCAGAAATTCAAACGAGGATAAATGGCACATAAAACTAACAACGAGGAGAAGTATCAATTCTAGTCAAAATTCAGTGACTGAGTAATTTGAACAGTACATTGCATAATAGTAAATCAGAACAACATCTAATTAATTCTATGTTCATTAAATTATACTATGTGTCAGATAATGTGTTCATGAAATGCTTCTTCATTCTACACTGGAATGATAATAATGTAGATAACTTCATATCAGATGATATTGAATTCCAAACAGAAATGCCTAAAAACACGAGGGTAAATTTCCCATAATTAGTTCTTGCTTTTGGAAGAAGATTGAGTTGTGCTGAAAATCTAGTGTTAGAGCGAGTAAAACTGGCTAGAGCCAGTTTGGCTAGAGCCAGCTAAAAATTAGGCTAGAGCGAGTAAAACCTGGAATATTAACCCTTTCAAGGTCAATGCCATACATGTACGGCCTCCACGAACACCTTCAAAATGGTCAATGACGTACATGTACGTTATAGCTTGTACATTTAAAAAGTGCGCCTCTTTCGATCATTTCTTTCGCTTGGCATGTGCTGCCACTCGACGGAAACACATGGAATTTTTTACTTGCGCCAATGCCTCTCTGGTTTTTTTGGGGGGGGTTTTTTTATGACAACGGCGCATCAACTATCGCGTGCGCATTCGGGGAGGCGCGCGCGCGGCACTGGCGGCAAGTTACGGTTTTCTCCTGCGGCGGATCCTGCTTGTTGCAAGCGCTAAACTGATGGCTATCTGGTTTCAAATCTCTCAAAGGGGGACCGCTTGTTACTCGATCGTTTATCGCCCACCGCGGCGCGATTACACCTGTTCCCAGGCAGGCGAGTATATACACAAACGATGCTGCCGTTTTTGCGTTTCCTTTTTTGGAGACCACAAAAGCTCTATCGCACCTTGTTAGCGATAAGACGAAGGCTTCTCACTTGTTTTGGTTTCCGGATGTGCACACAACCATTTTTCAGTGCGCTTATCTTCTGATTCATGAATAAACATTGTGTATTTTACAGCACAAACAATTTTTTCCTCACTTTACTGTCACTAAAAAAATTACAACCATATTTTTTCAAAATAGGTTCTTTCGAAGAATTTAAATCAGCAATAAAAAAAATCTACCCTGGGGGGTCACATTTGGCTAAAAAATTCGACCCTCAAAGGGTTAAGCTTGGTATTTATAAGATGAAGCATAAGCAGTGACAGCTTATGATGGAATAACATGCGTAAAGGTAAAACATTTAGGGAATGGAATATGGGAGCAGAGGGAGATGTATGTGACTGGAATGCAATTAATCGTAGGGCCTGCTTTTGCAAAACTTCTAGCTGATGAAGATGTATGGCATATGTGTTACCCCAAGATGACAGGCAGTATGAGAGATGACTGTGTATGTACGCGTAATATAAAGACATGAGAATGGTTTGCTGAAAGAAAGAGCGCGTTTTTATGATGATGTGAATACCAATTGATATTTTTTGAATAAATGATTGAATATGGCACTGGAACTTTAGGTTCTCATCTAGAACTACACCAAGAAATACAGTAGACGAGGATCTTTCAAATACAGTGGAGTCTCGATGATACGAATCTCACGGGGTCACGAAAAATATTCGTATTAGCCGAAATTCGTATCATCGAAACGCAATTAAAACTAGCCAAATTAAGGGGGGACGCGGGGATCAGATCGCGAAAATCGCGAGAAAAATCTATTTTTGAAAACCCCGCGTTTCGGTATCTGCAACGCCTAATCTACGCTGTATCAAAATGGTATGGCTGAAAACGCACTAAAAGTGCCCTAAAAAGATTAATTCGTCAGTGCGCAGGGCGAGAAAACAGCTTTAAATCGTGCAAAATCACCGCAGTTCACGGAGACATATCTCGTATTTCCCGCCACCGAGCGCCGCCATCTTGGTATCGTTTGAAAGCTCAAAGTTTCTCCGTTCCGCTTCTCAATTCGTCCGGCGTTGCCATCTTGTAACAAACACACAAACACAAAAGAAGCACGGGTCTGCGATAGGTAGTCACACGGGCTCTTCGATGAAAGCGGGCCTCCGATTGGCTGTCGTGCTGAAAGGCGTCTCTCCATTGGTTGCTGCTGTGACAGAGGCAAGATGGCAACGGCAGTTGTCTGCTTCATAAACCACGCCGGCGTCTTCACCTGACATGCAGAATACATATTACTGAGAGCTCCCAGGTTAGAGATGGATCGTCGCTCGTTGGAGAAGAAATTTTGGACGAAGCACTCTTCGGAATACGGAAGCGCAAGCCTCCTATGTCAAGAAAAATACGGCGATTAGCGGGAGAAGCGGAGGAGCACCCAACTGAACGTGCCGCGCTACCTTGCAAAGTGGATTACGTGCCGCACTATCTTGCACCGTGTGACTCCGGCAGCGAAACAGACAATCGCCCTGTGCTATCGGCACCGATAACGCAGTCGACGGAAGACGCGCCAACGGAGGCTCCCGCGCCTCGGCGTACGGCCGCGCGAATCAGCCGAGATCGTATCATAGCTCGCTGCGACTAGGCAAAATGGCGCAAACACAAAGAACGCGGCCCGAAGCAGAGCAGCCACTCCGTCCGGCCGATGACACGTGGAAAAGGAGGAAAAGCACAAAAGCCACAAAAGCGCGCTTCAAACTCTTCGCGCCCAGTCGCGGCCTCCGCGCTGTCCGGCGCCGCGTCCGCGCCTCCGCACCAAAAGAGAAAGGGAGAAAGCGCGTGCCTGCGTGCTGTTCTCTTTCGCGGCCGTCGGTGGGGCGGCGTTTATTCGTATCAACCGACGCGGGTCGATTAATCGATTCGTAACAACTGTTCTCTAGCACATTGCAAACTAACGGGGCTTGGCCGGGACCACAGAAAAATTCGTATCATCCGGAAATTCGTATTAGCCGTGATCGTATCATCGAGATTCCACTGTACATTATTATTTAGAGACACTACAATAGTGTCAATGTGCAAATTTTTTGAAGAATGGAATACCGTAAATGTTGTCTTAGATGAGTTAATGCATAGCTTGTTTTTTACACACCATGAATGAACATTCGCTACGTCAGCGTTAGGTTTCTCCTGCAATGCAAATTGCAAATGCAAATTTTTATCACATGTGAACATAGTGGTGTCATCAGCATAAAGAAGGCACATGTGTTAATATTTCTGGCAAGTCATTAATGAATATGAGAAATAAAAGTGGCCCAAGTATTGATCCCTGAGGAACGCCTGTATTTACAGGCTTTTGTTACTCACAGTTTACTATGACACAAGAAATTCCGCTGGGATATTCAAATGAGAACAAAGAGTAAGGTTCAACCATTGCACTGTTATTTAAGGATACAGGTGCAAGACAACGCACTGTAGGCTTCAAGAAGCAACTCCATGATTTCCACCCTTGATGAGTCATTTGTATTCTGATTGTTTCTCATAGCCAAGATTGCAAGGTGAGGTAAGATGACTAGAATTTAAAAAGAGACATAAGGGTACATTTACTGATTACAGGCAAAAGGATCCAAAAGGCAGGTTGGTCAAGCACAATTCTTGTCAATAACTCAAATACCAATAGCTCAATTTCATGCAAATCTATATTCATGCTAGCGGAAAAATAAGTAGCATTGTGCGTAATCAAAACATACATCAAGTACTAGGGTTCCAAATAATATTCAGGAATACTTAGCGAAGCTTGAATTTTTAAGCTTTGATTTCAATGGAGTACAAACATTTGCAGAGGTAACATATAAGAAAGTGGACTAATGCAGTTTTATGATGCACATTCTAGTATTTTAATTATTAGAAATACAGTCCACTTTTGTAACACTGGCCTTTCAGGATGTGCAAAACCAGTTCAAACTATAACATTCAAATCAAGTGCCGAGGTTAAAATTAGCTGCAAAACAAAATTTAATTTATATGAAATGCCATGTGATGGTTGTCGACAGAAGTGGACATTGTACTTGGCACCCCAATATTATGCACTATACGGTACAGTTGACATTGCCTGTGCACACAAAGAACTATTCTTGCAGGTTATGTCCTGCTTCCACTTTTACATTTACTAATTCGGCTCAGCCAGCGACAATAGCACAGATGCGGCTTACGGTTTGGAAAGGCCCGCTTATAACTCATAAAGACCAATTCCTAGGAGTGCAGTTGTATGCACAAGTCCTAACATGCTTTCAAATGACCTACATGTGCAGCCTACTCATTGTTTGCACCACCACTCAATATTTCATTTGCTGTTCTTTCAAATTTTCTGTACTATACTAATAGAAATTTTCCATGTTTCTGTGTAGGGACCCCTTGGACCCCCATCTCCAGTTCCTGCATTATTTGGACCATTTGCCCCCAGTGATTGCTGGGGAAACTCCACACTGGCCTTACTTCAGCTGGGATACATTCCCTGCAGCCACGGGCATATGTGCAATGCGGAGCCTGCTGCCAGTCCACGCGGTTCATGCTAAGCTGTGTACAGCTCATAACAGTACCCGAGGAGCAAGCCCCTTTCGCCGTCACCTTATGATCTCGTTCCTGCAGCATTCGTGATGTTGAGCACTTTCACCCGGAACATTTACTTCCCTCTGGCGGCTGCTCTACTCAACTGTGAATAATATCCACTTGGTTATCTTCACGTAGAATGGCCCATCTTTTTTTAAAAACGCGATGCATGATAGGTGGGACACCCTGTACATGTGTTACATATGTTATATGTTCACGTGAAATGATATCCTCAGCAACATCCTTGTGCTTCCTTTGATCACAAGCCTTTCTGCGGGTGTTTGAGGCATAGTACTTGCACTTCCGTTGATCCAATGCAGAGGGTCACTGGGTGTGCAGGCTACACTGCTAAGCGTAGTGAATTTCCCCAAACCAAGGCAACAGAGATGACAAAACATTGGTAGTGTTACTCAGTGCTGACCACTGCAAACATGTTTGTCATTACAGAAATGTGCACAACGGATATATGACTTAGTGGACATGGTGAATATTTTTCTGTGTTGTTCCAACATGAGTTGGACAAAAAGCAGATGCAAATTTAAGAGCTTATATATGTCTGACAGTAAGTGATAAATGACAATACTGGTGACAGCAGCAGTGAACATTCTAATCTAACTCTTCCTCTCTACTGCTGTGAAACTTATATACAGACATGCAATGCAGGGCCTGAAAAACACCACACATACATTTCACAACTTCAGTTCCGGCTACATGTCTAGGCTATAAAATAAAGATTCCATATATGATTATAATACTAATAGCATTTGGCTATGAGTTCTCTTCTGCCACCAGGATAATTATTGTGCAATAACTGCCTGACTAATTAGAGCAGATTAATTAAACAGGTACTTAATTTTTGAATTATGGGTACGTGTGACTTCAATTGGTAAGGCTGTTAGTGTATACTAATACATCCTGTTCAGTTGTTTTCAGGGCACTATGTTCTGAGTAACAATTTTTTTCCACACCTAGCTCGTAGCATGCAAAATACGAATCTGCATGATTATGTGCCCACGCGACACACCAGTGACCCCAAAGGTCATTTCAAGAAAGTAACTCTGCTCCATTGCCCGACTAAGCAATGGTTATCAGCCTAGTGCTGAATGAAATCACAAAAACAGTTAATAACTTACATTCGTCTCTAAAGCGTGGTTCCGTATTTGGGCCTAATGAAGCAAACATATGAATAAACTCAGCCTGCATTGAGTGGTCATCTCTGTGCTGAGGGTCTTCAAGAAAAGTCTGCAGCTGCATGAATGCTTTATCAAGCAACTATGATTAGGAAAGAAAAAAAAAAGCGAGAGTGATAAGCGAGATACACAGCATGAACTTCGAACAGAAATATATAAAATTGCCACAGGCAATTTTTTTAATATCTGTTCAGAGTAATACCAAATAATAAAAGAGCACATGGTTTTGATGTCCTCCCCTACAGGAAGATTGGCGCTCCTGTCTCTTCTCATACAAAATGATTATTCATTATTAAATGGTAAGTGACTAAAGCACTTGACAACGACTTTTTGAACACTTGACACATTCACTGTGGCAAATATGTTTGAAGTCCCAATTCCTGTGCGTGATGACCCACAGGGGTCACTTGTCATGTTCCTCTGGTGCATTGTGACCCACCCACTAGTGAGTCACCAGGAAGTTATGCTCCTTTGAAACTTCCTCAAGCTGTGGAGGGATGGCACCACGAACCATCAAATCAGAAGGAACAAGAACTTTTCATCTCTTTTGATTTCTAGGAAAGACTTCCCTTGCGCACTGCAGGAAAGCCCTGCACCTCTGCACTGGAGGAATAACTGCAGTGGCCCACCCGTGACTCAGGCCACGGTGAATGTGTTATTAAATAAAGTTATTCAAAATTACAGAACATATATTGGGTGTTTCAGCAAACACTTTCAAAAATTTTTAAAGGTTGCCTGTGGCAGATAGCACAATTCTAGTTAATAAGCTGTTCTACTCAGAGGCAGAAATTACTAGCACAAGAAATTAATATGCATAATCAACTAATTAAAATAACTAATTAGGTTTTTAATAATTACATTATGGCCCATATTGCAATTTACGAATTCTAGCCGTGGAGTTCGCAAGGCACTTGGAATGAATTCTCAAGATGACACCAGTTTCAAGATATTAATTCCCGAACCTTGCGTAGAAATGCATTGGCGTTCCAGTTACTTTTGTGCTTCAATGCATAAAACCACATTTTGTTAAGAAGGTAACTGGAACGCCAATACATTTCTCCGCAAAGTTCGGTAATTAATATCTCGAAACTGGTGCCATCCTGAGAATTCGTTCCAAGCCTTGCGAACTCCACGGCTAGAATTTGTAAAAACCTTAATTAGTGATTTTTCGCTAATTATTCGATTATGCGTTTCAATTTTTTTGGGGGGAAAATGTCCGCCTCTTTGAGTAGACCAGCTTATGAACTATAATTGTGCTATCTGCCACAGGCAACCTTTAAAAGTTTTGAAGGTGTTCGCTGAAACACCTTGTGTATACAGTCGAACCCGGATATATCGAACCCACATATAACGAATTATTGTATATAACTAACAGCAGTAAAATCCCCTTGAAATTTTTGTATAAAATTTTTATTTTATATATAGAAATACCTATATATCGAATTTTTCTGTGATCCCCTTAGATTCAATATATCCGGGTTCGACTGTACTATACAATTTGAATAATCTTCATACATACAGCATCAATGCCCCTTTAATACTTGCGTTCCCAGACATTTTTGCTCAACACACTGTACATATGCTCAGAATAAATCAAAAAAGCAAGTTCATACTTAGGGAGAAATACTTCACAAAACAACTTTTTTTCATTACTGGTACTAGAGGTACCATAATTATTTCAGCCAATTATAGAGTTTTCTATGCAGATTTCAAATATGTCATTAGTTTTTGTGTTCCTGTTACAGGCTTTGAGTTATGTGATGCATGGCAAAATATACTCATCTTTCTAGGCACTTTTTTAAGTACTAAATTTTCACAAAAAGCATCGTGCTGTAGCTTGTTTAGCTTTTTGTAGATTGCAAAGTGTCAATATCCAGCCAAACAGCGTGTACAATAACTGGAAGTATGCAAAAAAATTAGACCATTTCAACTAATTTTTTTTCTAGATTCCCTGAAATATAACCTTGTACTTTCGCAACTACTGCTGGGAGATAGTGCGATTTCAAGTAGGTATCAGCACTTCAGGAGTATGTATGTATGCGAAATTGCATTAGTATAAGACATAAATGCACAAGGTTATTTTCATGGGATTGTGAAACAAATGACTAATTGAAGTGTCCTAATTTTTTCTTTTCATAGTTCCTGTAATTGTACACGCTGTTTGGATAGATATCGGCACTTTGCGGTCTACAAAGAGCTAAATATGCTACAGCACAAAGCTTTTTGCGAAAATTTATTACACATTAAAGTGCCCTCAAAATCACAAAATTTTGCAATTGGGTAACTGTAGGACATAGCTTGAGAACTCTAGACAAACACCAATGACATAATTGAAATCTGCTTGAAAGGGTCTATAAGTGGGTGGATTTTCAAATGTCTAGTACAGATAGCAAGGAAATTATTTTTTGAGGAGAGTCTCCCTAAATTCGTAATTTTCGCCAGAAAAACGCATTTTCTAATTCTGTTTATTTTGGATTCCTAGACATATAAAGAAGCTTATCGCCAAGTTTGGTCGCAATCTGCACTGTAGAAAATAAGAAAATGAATTCTCTTCTAGTGACGGTGGCGTGCGCTCGCCGTCGAAAGCGCCCATGATTGCTGTATTCAAGACCCGGCCACAGAGCTGGCAAGAAACCAAACACGGAGTGAATGCCCGCGTTATGAAAGTTTGTTTTTCAAGCGTTTTAATCATGGGAGACTTTCCACCGAGAGTACAGCAGACTGCAAAGTAAAATACTAAGAAAAGCAAGGTATAATTCTGCCTGCGGCACTCTTGTCTGAGAGCACAGGCAAGAGCGCTGGACTGCTACAAAGCCAAAAAAAAAAAAAAAAGCGAAGATGACTTGACGCATTGTCGCAGATCAGGTTCAAATTGAAGAGGAGGGTCCAACCTATGCAGTAGGGCACTTTAATTATTTTTGGTCAAAATAAAATAGCATGTTCTGAAATCTTCGAGCGCTTTTTTCTCAGTTTGCACTTTTTGGCCAAACAAAACCTGTAGAAGAACTATAGTTTCCAAACTCCTTCGCCAAAACCTGCTTTCAAATTAGTTTCTGGGCTGAAATTTTGTCAGGGACAAGATGAGGAACTTCTAATATTTCAAAATTTTCATTAATACAAAGTATTATTACATATCTGACATTTACTGTGTGGGGATGCGAGACTCTCACGCGTCTCCTGCGGTCCGGCTTCACCGCGCGGCTGGGTGCCGGAGGCGGTCGTAGTGGTTGCGGCGCGTTGCGAGAGATGGCATGAGTGTCGCGATGCTAACGTCACCGAACGGCGGGGTGACTTGGGAGAAAAAGGTCGAAGGCGCTCGCTCTTTGGATTGGGATCGGCGGCCAACACGCACGAACGCTTCGCGCGTGCGCCGGCCCGCTTCGCGCGACCGTCGCGCGAGGCTAAGAGCAGGACACCGGTATGGACGAACATGGATCGTTCGAGCGCGCCACCGTTCGCGTGACTGTACACGTGAACGACTAGGCGATGGTGTCATAGCATGGGGCGAACGTATTCGCTCGCTATCGGGTCGCGGTGAGTCGGACTTCCTTGATTTGTCGCGCGCCCGTGTGAATGTTCAATTGGTTGTAATTCGGCTAGTGTGCATTAGTGTATGAAAGGTGTAATAAATGCCCTTTTGATTGTTTGCACTACTGTGTTGTCGTTCCTTTGTCCCAAGAGCATGCGTGAGACCCCACAACTGACAATGCAAGAAAATTGAACTTAGCCTCAAAGTGTTAACACTGTTACAAAAATGTAATTAAAAGATATGACTGGTTTTATCCTGCACTATAACCCCCCTTCACGGTATCTAACAAAAACAATCGGTGTGTCTTAATATTTCTGAAATGATAGTTTTCCTAAGGTGACATGCTTAATTGGTCCATATGATAGCCATAACTTTCTTTTATATTTGATCTGTATTCACGAAACTTAGAATACATACTTAAAACAACAACATACATAAACCTATAAATTTTGATAAATATCCTAGCAACGGTTGATAAGATTATTTTCAGCCCCGCATCCCTCCTTAATTAAGCTGAGCTTGCCCTTTAATCTTCAAGGATTATCAAGGGTTTTGCCTTCACAGTTACTACGTCAACATGTTAAGAGAGAACAAAGAACAGGAAGATATGAAGCGTAACATACATCTTTTTGAGTGCTTGTTGCCAAAATCGTTCCGAACGGTCTCACTGTTCCTATGCGCACAGAACTGAAATGCAAAAAACAATGAATGAAGACACACTGCATCAACATCTTGAGCTGGTGAGCTTACATTTCAGGGTCACTTGCAAGAGTAACAAGTGCTGGAGTCACACGACTTTTCAGCAATGGATCGGACACAGTCCCAACTAGAAGCTCAAAAAGGCGGCCTGCATTGCTTCGGACAAGTGCGGTGTTATGGACCACTCCTTCCCAAAGCACCAACAGCAGAACTTCATGGTAATTTTTGTTCATGCTGGCAAATAAACCAAAAGGAAAAAGGCAGATCATGCTCTCACAAAATGCTCCAGCTTACAGGTCTACAAGTTAGGTTTTATCAAAAAAAAAAAAAAAATCAAGGAAGTCTATCAAAATTCTTGATATTTGAAGCTGTAATGTCAACATAGTATGTCTGAAACGTGCATTTTAGTCATTGATATAAAATACAAATTTGATACTCACTAGTGCTACAGACAGTAAGTATTTTACCTTAGGTCCTTTAAGCATCGCTTTGTGATTGAGTGCTCACTTCTCCTGAAAGAGACTGCGGATTCTAAATCGGTTACTGCTTGTTGCCTACCAGTAAAAGTGGGCACAAATGTTCCCTGGTCCAAAATTTGCTGTCTTTAGAAATCAAATAAACAAGGAAGAGCTGGCACCCTTAAAGCTCTTCTCCCTCTCCCTTTCCCCCCACCCCAAAAAATTAATTCGGGGATTTTACGTCGTAGTGGCATTAGAGTCATAAGAGTCAAAGGCACATTGTTGTTCGTACTTTGAAATGTATCAGTCAAATAATTTACGATTGTGTGAACCAACTGCACATTTTCTTACTGCATCTGTCTCCAACCTATCTTTACACAACAGTAAAAGCAAATTAAAAGATATCGGAGGTATAATTGTTATATCTCAAACATCATTGGAGGGACCCCTAAAGGTACTAATTAGATGCATGCATTCTTGACATAAAATTATGTCCCATACCCTGTGGCCCCAAATTGAATCAGGTCAGAATAGCTTAGGAATTTTGGTATGAAACAACACCCTTTCCATTAGACACTCATCCTAACAAATATTTTTTGCAGCAAGAGAATTGAAAAAACTCGTACCTAAGCTCAGTGAAGATGCTCTCCACACTTGACAACGGAAGTTCACAAAGTGACACTACAAACAGAAGATTCTTCAAGAAGGCCACCAGCTCCTTGCAATCAGCCTCCTGAAAAAATACAGCCGGAAAACAAAGAGGAGCTCAGAGGAATCTCTGCACAAGGCTCTGGCGGTAAAATGCTGTTCTTATCTTATTCCTCTGCATTTGAAATGAAGATTGCTTTGCAAAAGACATGAAACAACGTAAGCATCTCTGCACATCAACTACAACCATGCAAGACTTTTATGCATGCAATGGACTTACATGAAGTGAAAAGATTTTTAGAAGGAAGTGTAATTATAGGTCAATCCAGTCAGCATACTACAAGTAAACAGAAACAAAACATACACAAGAGAAAGCTGCCAGGACGCCAGATGCATATACAGGTCCCACAGCACTTGTCAACATGCTCTTTGCTTCCTGAGTGAAGGCCTCTAAACAAGAAACAACAGCAAAAGTACCAACAGCTTCATAAGGACAACAAATACAATTAAGAAATATCATACTATATATAAACACAGCAACATGACAATTTTTGAAAACGTAGGAATTAAGTTTATTGCCTCCTAACAACTGTAGTCACAGAAAGGGGGCGGGGTGGTGGCCACTTTAGGGCTTTCTTTTACATTTAGACAAAAAGCCTTGTTCATGCATTTATTTTCACTCGGCCACGCACATTCGAAAAAAATCCACAACTGCAGCCCCAAGTACTCTGTACCGAACACTGATACTAGCCATACACTCAGTGATCAACAGCTAAATAAAAGACCGAGCAGAAAATGAGCGGCTTATTGATATGTGTTACTATTAATTGTGCATGGAGATAAAATGATGATGGTGAGATACGAGACACAAGGTGTTTTTAAGCACCACAGAGCACTACAGTTTATGTTACTATTGTAGCAAAGCATTGGAACTCTGAAGTGGGTCGTCCGCTCCAGCGCCTTGAAGTGGGTCTCCTTCTCCAGTACCTTCTAGTGGGTCGTTTTCTTCGGCTCTCGAGCCCCACTCATGCTGAAAGTCCGTGCTGCGCTTTTGGACTGTCGCCCTTGCGCTGCTTCAAGTGCCGTCCAATAAACATCCTTATAAATTGGTGGAGGTGCTGTACTCTCAAAACCGCTCCGAAACCCCTTCGATGCCCCTGGAGCTTCGATCCCATGCACTACCGTCTGCCATGCCGCAAGAGGCCTCCCAGCAAACGCCTCCTCCAGCACCACCCACATGTCCCAGTGTCCCTCGTCAGTGCGACCCACCCATCTTCACTGGCGTGGATGGCACCAACGTGGAGGACTGGCTCGCTATCTACGAACGCGTGAGTGTACCCAACAAATGGGACGAGGTAGGAAAATTGAGCAACTTGGTCTTTTACCTGGCGGGAGTAGCAAGTCTGTGGTACAACAACCACGAATCCGATTTCGCGACCTGGTCCGCTTTCAAGACTGCCATTATCGACGTGTTTGGCCGCCCTGCTGTTCGAAAGCTGCAAGCCGAACAGCGTTTGTGCGAACGCGCTCAGCAGGCCGGGGAATGCCGTCCGAAATTTCGCTAGCCGAATTGAACATCGTACCACGTGGGCGATGCGTATGCCGAATTCCTCTCCCTTGCACTACTTTAGTGTTTGTCGAGTGCGTTGAGTGTACGCAGTGTGAGCGAAGTCACCCCTGGTTTGCTGTCACCTGCACATCGTCAGCACTGCTGCCCCGGACTACAATCGAGCTACCCCAGGCGATGCAGATGCCTGTGGCCAGTTCGTCCGGCTCACTACCCTCGGCGGCTGGGAAAAGAGCCGGCAGTCACCAACGGCTACAGCGGCTCTCGCCGGCAGGGCGCGTCGGCACAAGCGACGCTTGCTCGTGCCGACTTCTGCGTCGCCGTTTCCGGAGTCCTGTGCTGGAGTCGTGCCATCGAATCTGCAGAGCTGATGCTGTGACCAACGGACCCCAGAGACAATGTCGGCTCGCATGTTGTGGAAAACGTGTGGACATTTCCTCGGCGCGGCCACTGTCGCCTGTACTAACTTTTGTTCGCAACGCGCGCGTTGATAGACCGTGTGACATGTTTCGCCGGAGTATGTATAGTGATTTAAGGTTGGGGGGATGTGGGGAAGCGCGACTCTCGTGCGTCTCCTGTAATCCGGCTTCACCGCGTAGCTAAGTGCCGACGGCGGTCGTGGTGGTTGCGGCGCATTGCGAGAGATGGCGCGAGTGTCGTGATGCTAACGCCACCGAACGGCGGGGTAACTTGGGAGAAAAAGGTCGAAGGCGCTCTCTCTTTGGGTTGGGATCGGCGGCCAACACGCACGAACGCTTCGCGCATGCGCCGGCCCGCTTCGCGCGACCGTCACGCGAGGCTTAGAGCAGGACACCGGTATGGACGAAACGGATCGTTCGAGCGCGCCACCGTTCGTGTGACTGTACACGTGAACGACTAGGCGATGGTGTCATAGCATGGGCGAACGTATTCGCTCGCTATCGGGTCGCGGTGAATCGGACTTCCTTCCTTGATTTGTCGCGCGCCCGTGTGAATGTTCTATTGGTAGTAATTCGGCTAGTGTGTATTAGTGTATGAAAGGTGCAATAAATGCCCTTGTGATTGTTTGCACTACTGTGTTGTCGTTCCTTTGTCCCAAGAGAACATGTGAGACCCCACAAACTTACCACTGAATTCGACAACGGTACTTTTGGCGGGGAATATACCGGTACGTGCAGAAATTTGTTCGCTTCTGCCTCGATTGTCAGCGCCGGAAATCTTCGCCGAACCTCTCGCCAGCAGGTATACAACCTTTACCTTGTCCTAACCGGCCATTTGGGCACGTTGGCATCGATTTATACGGACCTCTTCCTCTGACGTCGGCTGTTAACCACTGGGCCATCGTCGCTGTTGACCATCTCGCGCGATACGCCGAAACTGCCGCCCTTCCAGTGGCTACAGCACGAGATGTTGCCTCCTTCCTGCTCCACCGATTCATACTGCGTCACGGTCCACCCCAGGAGCTACTCAGGGATCGAGGCCGTGTCTTCTTGTCGGAAGTCGTCGATACCATTCTCAAAGAGTGTCATGTCGTTCACCGCAAAACTACTGCTTACCACCCACAGACAAACGGTCTCACAGAGCGATTTAACCGCACGGTCGGCGACATGCTCTCATTGTACATCGCCACTGACCGCACAAATTGGGATGCCATTGTGCCCTTCGTCACCTACGCTTACAATACCGCCCCTCAGAGTACTACTGGCTTCTCACCGTTATTCTTATTGTACGGCCGCCACCCGTCGCACACGATCGACACGATCCTTCCATACAGGCCAGACACGTCTTAGTATGCGCCTATATCTGCCACAGTCAGACATGCTGAAGAGTGTCGCGACCTTGCCCGGACCTTTACTACAAATGAACAAGAGCAGCAGAAGAGCATTCGCGGTGATACCACCACTTGTGCGCCCACGTTTCTCCCTGGGGCGCTCGTCTGGCTCTCGGTCCCTACCACCGCAACTGGACTCTCTTCGAAACTACTGCCGAAATACGAAGGCCCCTACCGTGTCGTTGAACACATGTCCCCAGTAAATTACCTCATCGAACCCGTTTAACCATCTTCGGACATGCGCCGTCGAGGGCGTGACATCGTCAATGTGGAGCGCCTCAAGATATATCATGACCCACACATGGTGACAACCTGTTAAGTCGCCGGGCGGCTCCCTTTTTACACCCGGGGTAATTGTAGCGAAGCGTTGGAACTCTGAAGTGGGTCGTTCGCTCCAGCGCCTTGAAGTGGGTCTCCTTCTCCAGTACCTTGTAGTGGGTCGTTTTCTTCGGCTCTCGAGCGCCGCTCGTGCTGAGAGTCTGTGCTGCGCTTTTGAACTGTCGCCCTTGCACTCCTTCAAGTGTGTCCAATAAACATCCTTATATTATCAAGAGATGATACCGCCAGGACACATGTATATATGCTAATCCCTTTAATTAAAGGAGAATATTGGTGGGTGACTGATTTGGAGTGAGCATGTAACTTGGAACACAACTACTCGGCAACAAAGGTTTGTTCCGAGTGGTACCAAACACCTCAGCCAGTACGGCACAGCCATTCCTCATTGCTAGAAAGATGAAGGGGTTCATTGCCTATCAGCCAAGAGACACACAGTTCAATGGTACATCACAGGTCCACACACGAGAGGAGGCCACCAGTGCAACTTCAAGACTGCATTGTGACCAGTCAGTGCCTGCTGTAGCGCAGTGTTCCTCAGACAGTGGCTATTACTATATTTTAAATGCTCCTAACAAACATTAAGTGTTCGTGCTATTGATGAACGGCAAGTTTCGAGTGTTCACAAGGTCTTGTTTTGGTTTTACTCATGGGGGGTAAGAAAGGGGGGTGTGAGGGAACATATATGATGTTGAACACATACACTACATGTCTCTATATGTTACAGTTTATGATGCTATCAAGAAATGGTGCCACCAATGCACATGTATTAAAAGCCTTTCAATAAATAAATGTATTAAAATCCTTTCAATGAATAAACGTGACACCAACATTTGAAGCTTGCCATCCTAACACCACCTCTCGACCTTTCTCCGTTCCCTGCACCTTGCACAGTACTGCTTTCCTACAGTACTACAGCCACCACATGACACCGCATGCTCTTCTTTTCTTTTTTTCTTGGTAAAAAGTGTGCGCTTTTTTAAGAGGCGCTCCAGTGCCATTTTTATTGCAACTGTACAGTCTGCGTTGGCATTCACCGTGTGTAGTGCCTTCATCATGAATGCGCCCAGGAAGACAGTATGCTTCCTGGGCATGTGCTGTCCGTCCCGAGTCAATGATCCCACAAAAGCATAATTCACTGCTATAAAGTGAAAGCGGCCATGGGGAGAGGCCTCGACTGCAGGAGCTACAACTTTTATGAAGTGTTACATCATTCTTGATTCCACCAGAGAGAACTACATGAAAAAGATGGGAGCAAACCAAAAAGTGTGGCATGCTGTGATATGTAGAGAACCTGTGTAGCAATCCCGCGCCCGGGATGTGGAATTCGTATTGTGTAATTCGGCTAACTAGTATTGTTGTATAAAAGGCCCAATAAATGCCTTTTGTTTGTTTGCACTACAGTGTGTTGTCATTCCTTTGTTCTTAGAGCACAAGAGACCCCACATTTTGGCACCCAACATGGGGCTCTTGGAGAATCAGACAACAGTTTTGCTGAGTTCGACATCCTGGGATAGCGAGGCCTAGCACCCATGGAGCATCAGCAAGCCTGAAGTGAGTGAGTAAGGAAGCCTCCGGGGTAGTCCGAATTATCTCTATAAATAGTTTCTTCTATCTCTTTCACTCAGGCAGTCATGGCTCTCGAAGCTGGGTGGCCGGTGGCCACAGGAGCCGCTACAGACTGTCTGGTATTGCGGCTTGCCACCGAGTCTCTCGACACCATCTGGGACAGTGGGCGCCCTCCACTCAGCTACTTCGCTAGCAGGGTAGGACCACCTCACAGAGCTGACGTCTCCTGGCAGCTGCCTGTTTTGTGCCCATTTCGGGTGTTGTGTTTGGACACCGGTTATTGTCGAGAGTAGTCACTTGCTTGGCCTCAAGGCTTTTCGAAGCTGCGTGTCACACGTGGCGGGACACAACCTGTTAGATTGCGGCATTGAGGTGTCGCACTTTGCTTTTATCACTTCAGCTAGCCTCCCATGAATTGAAATTGCCTGTTAGACTGAAGAAAGTGATCTTTATTCACATGAATGTAGCATCCGAGTAGCCACTCAATATCTTTGTTATTCGAATTGAACATTGTACTAGGTGGATAATGCACAGTCTCTCCCTTGCACTACATCAGTGGTTTGCTGAGAGCGCTTGAATGTAAGCAGCGTGAGCATAGTCATCCCTGGCTTGCTGCCCCAAACTACGATCAAGCCAACCCAGGCAATGGAGGTGCTTGTGGCTGGTTCAGCGCAGTGGCTGCCATGTGGACAGTGCACATCACTCCACAACTGGGACAGGAGCCAGCAGTCACCAGTGGCTGCTGCAGCTCTCTAGGTGGCAAGGCGCATTGATGCGAGCAATGCTTGCTTGTGCAGACTACCACATTGCCTTTCCCGGAATCCTTGCCTTCAGTCTTGCCATCGAGTCTGCAAACACAGCCATGCCTGCTGAGCGGCTGCCGCACTTATGACTCTTGGCAAGCAATGGAAGTCAGCGGTGTAAACCAGTGACATCATCGGCGTGTGTGGTGAACATGAGTGCATGGACATTTCCTCAGCATAGCCACCGCCACGACTGGCGAAAAAATCGGAAGAATCCTGGCTGGTGTTTGATGTTGTGACATAGTGCGCATCTGTAGACAACTTCAGCTGAGCTGTAGCCAATGTCAGATTTTAAGGCAGCTCGGATGCTGAGCTGCACAACAGGCAGAGCGTCATGCCATGCCGATGGATCGGGTGACTTCAGCACCAATTTCTGCTGGCGATGCAGGCGCTCAGTCGAATCGGGAAATCCAGTGCTGTGTGCACGAGCTATGGTATCAGGAGTGAAATCTGGTAGGGGTATAGCAGCCCCAAAACGGACGAGGAGAAGGCCTCTGTGTGAAAAGAGGGTTTGAAGAAAAGGTAACTTCATACTCTGCTTGTGAGCTCCATGCGCCAAGCACAAGTGCAAATTTTGGCTGAGATGTTTACAGCAGCGTACGCTATCCGTGGAATGTTTTTTACCAAGCCGGAGAGGTGGTTCAGGGCCCCTTTAAATTAAAGCATGCATTTTTTCCCCACTAAGCTAGAAACAAATTGGCATGGTGTTCTGGCAGCACATGGCAATTAGTTCTTTATTTCATCAGAAATAATGTTAATAGACAGTTTTAGTATTGCAGAAATGGCACCACGCTAAACGCAAAAAAATAGTGGGGTCAGACTGCGCATGGTCAGAATGCTATTTCAGTTTTGTGCGTAGCGTGCATCCGCTATTTTTCGAATAAAGCGGTGACGCTAAACGCTTGCTAAGATTGTAGCGTTGCAAACATGGCGGCACCCTCAAAATTTACGGCTGCCGCTTTGCAGAAATTGTTTCGTCCTGCTGCCTTGTAGGACTCGCCGATTTACAAATAAATGGTGCTGCTGGTTTTCGCTCCGGGTATTCTGGCTTCGGTAACGGCCTACGGTTGATAAGGCAGCGTTGTTTTCGCTGTCGATTCTAGGTAAGCACACTCCACATGCACAGCGAAAGCATAACTCTGCCTGTAAACATTCGTCAGACTGAGGCAAGAAATCTTAAAATAATTGTTGCCCAATTTATTTTATTAATAGTTGTTTACGAGCTTCAATTGTTTTGAACTGAGTAACAGAGTCCGATACGTCTAAAAGTTGTTGCCGATTAAATTTCCGTGCCCGAGCACTTGACCATGCAGGCTCTTTCCAAGGCTTGGCGTGGATCCAAATGGCTAGTTTTGTTGTCGAGCTGCTCAGTTAGCTGCTTGGACTACTTGCAGCTAGATGGCGCGGCGAAGTTTCGCACTTAGCGGCGCATCGTTGTTTTACGCTATACTAAAGCTCTATCGAACAGCGTTCCGCAAAGATCTAGCATACATAACACGCTAACGCCAACGCAAGCATTTTCCACAATACTAAAACTCTCTAATATGCAATAGAGCTAGTCTTTTTCCAGAAAAACTTCAAAAACATTAAGGTTTTTTTGCATGTGCCCTGTAATTTTGTACATACAGGTGAAACAAAACTTTTGAGCAGGAAAGGAACTGATTAGCAAGCAACCATAGTTATGAAAGAAGGTTGCCCTGCAACCATTTTACTATAAAACGAACTATCTGAGATTTTCAATATTACGTTAATAGGCCCACTGATTTAGCTGATAAGTCAGGGAAAACAAATGAACACCATGCATAGTAAAATAACAATGACTTTAGTACCAGAATACTCATTTCAGCATGAGACACATAAACAGTACTTCCACTACACAAATTGGAAAATCGACAGCTTACCATTGAGAGGAATCAATGCAGAAAAGGCAGGCTTTACTTTGCATTGAGTAAAGGTGTGACCAAAAAGTTGGCAGACACTGAGAAGGAGCCCAGACAGCGCATGCACAGTCGCACGGCTTGACGGTTCTGTGTGAGCAGCTATGCCTGTCAGGAAGGGAATGCTGAAAGCAAATGCTGAAAGTTAGTTTGGAGTTATGACAGTGCCCAAATATATTTCAGTGCGCAGAGAGCCCTAGGCCTCTAGGATCCTCCAAATGCAACAATCAGACTATTGCAGGTGAGCTCTGCACCTTCACATGGAAACATCTGAACTAGCCACAAGCTCTTTGATCTCAAAACTGCATTTCTCACCTGGCTTTCTAGATGCATAAACCCTTGTTAACTCAAAGAGCCTACCTTTAAAATGACTATGTAAAGCCAGCAAGTGTATATCAGCAGTAAGCTCGCATTTCTCCTCCAGCTGGTTAGAACAATTCAGACTAGCCTGTGTGACGACTTCCACTGAATGTACTGCATATTCACTGAAATAGGCATTTGGTTGATGAGAGCCGCCTAATAAAAAAAGCCAAGTTTTTAACATTCATGTCATGCATGCCACCAGGGTGTGGAACCGTAACCAGAACAAAACCATTTATTTTTGTCAAACCATAACTAAACCCTAACCAAAATGTGCACCACCATTTTGGTGCTGAACCTGAACCGCAGCAAAACTGTGGAACCATCCAAACCAGTTCAGTCAGCTGTTTATAATAGTTCAGAACGAAATTATTGACCTGTTCTGAAGTGGTTTATCAAACAGTTTGGAATGACTTCATGCAATACAAAGCAACCATTTCGAAGCAATATAACTGCCTCTAACTACTAGCTTGTAACTGCTGTCACAGCAATATGGAATTGAATGTTATGTTGAAAATTCGGCGACTAAACAGCCTAAGCAATGCTAAATGAATACCAAGATGCTCCGTGAGCAAATACATGCTGTGGACATGCTACACAGTTCCTTAATTACTGCATATATGAAGAAAAGTACAAAAAAACTTTTTTTTTTTTCATCTATGCTGGAGGCTTTATGGCTGGGTAATACTTAAGCTTTTGTCTATGGCATGTATAACAATTATTTCATTTATTATACCTCAAAGGCCCCAGAGATGGGGTATTGCATGAGGGATGGGCTGAGTTTAACAGAACAGTGACTTGAGAACAGCCTTGAAGTGATGTGGGTTGGAGTGGTGTGTGGCGTTTACAGACAGAGCATTCCAGTCCCTTGCTGTTTTCACAAAAAATGGGCTTTGATGGGAGGTACATCTGTCTGCGCTGGGGGAGGATGCACAACTTTTCTGTGGTTAATGCAGCTGGACTGGCAGTGAGCTGGTAACATAGCTGAAATTTGAAGTGGCGCATGATAGATTCTGTGATAAAGACAGTCTGGAGACATGACGTACTATATTATGAAATAATATAGTAATAAAGAAGGCTTGCTCTTAGTACTACATTATGAAATAATATTGTATGTCGTAATATAGTACTACTATATTATGAAATATTATGCAGCTATGAAATAATGTAGTAATAATGAAGGCTTACTTATTTCACATCTCGTTGTTGCTCTATAATGAGCCTTTGCCAGAAGGTATGCGTTTTAAAAGTCATTTCTGATGTCTAAAATTGGAGCTACAAGAAAGAGCTTCATAGCGATGTAATGATTAACAGGAGAGTTGGCACAGGTCTAGCAAGTGTGACTGCCCATGCTGTGGACTTACCTACAGGCGCAGTATTCCGACAAAGCTCCACTTTTGAGTATTGCAGAAAAATTATACTGAAGATACAAGGTGTACTTATCCGAGAGATTAGCCAACTGGAGGTGACTGCACTTAGATTCAGCTGCATGCATCTACAAAGAGGAGGCACAGCAACTGCATCGCGCGCGCACACTACCGCGTCACTGGTTGTGACGCGGTAGTGTCACAGCCAGTGACGTAGTGTCCCAGCCAGTGAAATCACCATTGTCCGTTTAGTGCTGCCTGCAGGCTATGCCATCTCGGGTTTCTCCAGAATAATAGAACATACATAAACAGACCTTAGGGAAAGAATGTCAGTTTGAGAGATATAAGTTCAAAGCAAATTTGGACGTCAGAGACACATTAGGCATGCATTACATTTTATTGCCTCAGCATCTTGTCTGGCAACTCAACATTTACAGCCTCCTGCTTCTCTTATTCTTCCATACTAAGGTGTCAGTGCCACCTTTGCCTCTCATCTCTGGTATACCCTCTAGAAGAGCTGCATATCGATGCTGCAGTCAAAAATCAGCTGCATAAACTGCAGCACTGCACACAAAGCAGCGAGTTTGCACGCGCAGCCAATGTTGTTAGTATAACTTTACGTTTCTTATGCATATTTCCAATTAGACCACCTCTTCCTTTCTCTGTAGAGAGAATTCTGATCAAGTGCACAGATCACATGTTAAACAGATATGCAAGACTGCTCCGAGAAAAATGTGGCTATCACAAAGAAAGTTGTGAAATAATTTCAGGAGGAGGAAGAGCCTTTATATCCAAAAACTAGTGCAGTCCATGGTTAAAACGTCCGTGGAAGCACCCGAAAGCCATACAGCATAGCAAAACATAAATGTGCTTCTTAACAGAAAAATGTGGACATCACTTGCACTACTAAGTTGCTCTACAATTTCCGAATTGGGGATGAGAGAACAGTTTGACACAGGACTTGAGGGACTACTGACTTGATATTTTCGACTACTCATTTTGTTGCATCAAATGACAACCCCAGACTTCTAAATACTAGAAAAGATACTGGCAAACCTCAGAGCACCCTAAATAATTTAATATGACAGCTTTTTTATAGTCAGTTTTGTTTTCATTTCTACTGTGTCATTACGTCATGACACAAAATGTGGTCATGTGAGAGCTGCACGTTGTGAGGTTTTTAACACCCGCTCTGCTCTGGGCCACTTGGGTCGTCTGCTATGCTGCTACATTGGCTCTCACAATGAGTAGCAGCATAGGAGGCCTGGAGCGAGTGTCAAAACGTTGCAATGGCCCACTCCCACGTGACCATTCTCTACGTCATGACGTCACAACACAGTAGAAACGAAACCAACACTGGCTGTAGAAAAGCTATTATATTCAATTACTTACAGCACTCAGAGGCTTGCCAGTATTTGTTCTAGAGTTTACAGGCCCTGGACCTTCATTTACCATATTTTTGGTGTATAAGTTGCGTTTTTTTTTCTGCATTTTTAATTGGTGCATCTTATAGAACAGTGCAACTTATATACATTATACATATACGTGCGACTTATATGTTATGGCCACGCGAAGCACACTGGGTTGACCTCCTCTGGCAGTTGCTACGGCTTGTGTGTGTGCTACGGAGGTACTGGGTTCTTCTTGTGGTCAAGTAGCTGAGCGAGAAGGACGGAGCAGCAACACAAGCACCGCAAGTCGACTGACCCCGAAGTCATTACGTCTGCAGATCGCTTTCAAGATACGGCGCGTGCCTCTGTGCAAACTTTGCAGTTGCTACCAGAGTTCCAGTGACCCCCCCATTCCTACCGCACTGCCTTCCCGCTTTCCTCCCTGGTGCCCGATTCGGCTCACCTTCGCACGCTTTCACTCGCATACACAGATACAGCATGCGGCGCGCAGGGACGATGTTATCACCCCTGGACTTTATACGGAACATTGTGGCAACCACGACAGCAGAAATGCGTCTGGAGCGTCCATATCATTGCTATTGCAATTATATAGGAATGGCACCCACATGCTTTCGCTTGACCCACGTTCCCAAAGTGAAACGTCACTGTAATTTTTTAAGGTGCTTACCGAATGAACAGGTGCATCTTATATACCAGTGTGACTTATATACATTTCTTTTCTTTTTTTTTCCCCGGAAAAACTGTCGTTTTGAGGGGGGTGCGACTTATACAAAGGTGCGACATAGATAGAAAAATACGGTAATACAGAAAATGATAAATAAAAAATATTATGTCAGTACTCCTTTAGGGGCATTTTTCAGCTATTTGTGGCTTGGTCCCATTTGTTGTGAGCTCGCATGCTTGTTAATTGGTTCAATAATTAGTAAAAAGAATTATCTGCCTTTTTGTTGGTAATTGTGACATCACAAGTATTCTATGCTGGTTACCTGTATCACTGAGCAGCAGTAGCCTATTGGAGGGAGGCTTCCTCAAAACAAACTGCCATTTGCAAAAAATTTGGGCAAATAAACACAAAAATGTTCTTATGCTAGATGTATTCATAATATAAGATTACAGTCAATCGCAATTTTCAACATTTTAACAAACCTTCATGAATTCGGCCCTAGTTAATATTAGCAAGCTACATAGCTACGCAAATGGCAAAAAAATAAAGTAATATATGTTTTATAGATGAAAACATAGTTTACCTTTTTACAATACCATTTTAATTTCCAATTTTCATTAAACCGTTATGAACCGTATTGAACTGGCTAAAACTGTTATAATATTCGCTCCAGAACTGAGCCTGAACCACGGAGAAAGAATAACAGGAGGTGAAACTATGCACCGGCGCCAGCGCGAGCACTTGTCGTGATAATGTCACGTTGGGTGAGGCGTCCGCGTGGCCGCGGTCATAGAAAGAAAGAAAGAAAAAAAAAAAAAAAAAGAGTTCCTTCCTCCATGGCCGCATTCACCGACGCCGCCGGGTGTCGTCTGCTACTGACCGTTTCCACTGGGTTGTCGGATACCGCCCAAAAAATTTTGCGCTGGCGCGGTTTGCACTCAAGGGATACAAGACCTGTAGATCGTTTTGGTATACATATTTTTTTCCAGATTAATATTTAGGGTCACATGCTTATTTTGTGGCAATAAGACCAATAAATTAGCACACTTGAAAGATCAGACAATCTGTGATTGTAGCCAGGGTGGTGCACTGGCATCAAGCAGCCGCGCGCAAGCAGACGACAAGAGCGTGCTCGCCACGTCACGGATCCGCTGCATCGCTTCAACAAACCGTCATGTAACCATACGTCAGGCGTCCGGTCGGGGGTGTGTCACGACGTCCGCCGCCGCGCTCCTGTGTGACATTATGACGACGTGCGAAGGAGCCGAGTTGTGCCTCCTAAATTATTCTTTCTCTGTGGCCTGAACCAAAATGTTCGAACCACAATCCAAACCACACTGAATTCTGTGTGACCAAAATTCATTTCAGTGTACTAATTCAGAACACTGGCAATCACAACAGAGCCATAATTAGATACATGAAATGTCTAACATCCCCCTTAGCATGTTAACTACAAGCTATAGCCAAGCCAACAGAAAATAGCCAAAAGAATAGGCCCCGTCAACAGTAAAGTAAATACTGAGTAGTTGTACAATCTGATTTATTTATTTATCTAGATTTCGGTCAATCGGTTGGTCAGTCTGATGTCCCAAAGTAACACAGGTGCTACGAGAGATGCCTTAGAGGAGGAAGGCCCTTGGGAAATTTCGACTATATGGAGTTCTTCGATTTTGACCACCTGGGTAGACCTAAATCTAAGTGCACGAGCATTCCTGCATTCCACCCCTAGTGAAATCTGTACAATTTGACATGTGGAGAAGCGAGTAGCAATCACTGCCGTCTTCCTGAACTATATCACAAGAAATGTTGTAGAAACAATATTCTGAGGTGCAAAACTTACTAGAAAGCTATATATGAAGAAGAAATCATGCCGATTGCCACTATTAATACAACGTGAAGTGTTATACAAAGCACAACTTTTAACAACTGCCATACAGCAAGAAGGTGGAAGGGACATAGAGGGTCAATGAAGTTAAGATGAACATGTCAAAACTTCAGTACACATAAGTAGTCCTATAATAAGTGATAATCAACAAGAATGAATGACAAATTATACTGCAAATTACGAGCTCTTCTTTTACGCTGATACAAGGGGCTATCCAACAAGTTCTCAGCATGACTCAGAAAGTAGATAGTTTTTCACTCCATTCCTAGACTACAATTGCATGCACTTTACATGATGCTTTCAGTGCTTTGATCCTGGTGAGAAAATAAAAATGGAAATTATCTCAGAGGATGCTAAGATTTAGAGCCACGAAATACTGAAACATATATTCTGGTATTATCCATGATCTGAGAAAACGTTTTCATGATGACTATAGCATTTGCTACAACCTCACAGTTCAGACGACAGAAAACTTACTTGACGATATCTTTTCCGTCAGTAGCATGTGTTTTTCTTTCTTTCTTACCATTATTTTTTTTTGTTTCCAATTTCACTGATATAACAGTAATGTTGCTTACTGTTCTGTAATGCCACAACCACGACCATGTGCCAATGGATACCTAGCCAAGCTGAGTCTTCAGGGTCAACCACTTAATGATTGCAGGGACTTTCATTTTCAAACTTTATTTCTACTGTATTAATATGGACCAGTCAGCAGTTGTCATCACGAATCCATGTGGTGTAACATGCTTTTTTTTTTGTGGGTGATACTAAATATTAATGTAAGGGAACAAGGAAAGCCTGAAGCCAACGTTTCAACAAGGAGACTTCTCTTAGTTCCTGATGAAGACAAGTTCCCTTATCAAAATGTTGGCTCCAGACTAAGGTTTCCCTTGTTCGGCCACTGCTGATCAAGTTTCCATGTTCCTATAACCCCTGGGCCTTGTATTCATAATATACATTTTTATTATAAAAAAACGTTCATGTACTTGCATGCACTCCTCCTGCATCAGACTAAAAATTTTCTAAAGCAAACTGCTTCTGGGGCAGTAAATACACACACACACACAAAAGAAAAATATACTCACAATTTGCTGAGGAGCCAGTCAAAAGCTGGCCATGTCTTATACCATTCTTGTCCAATGTGCTCGTCAAATGCTGCTACCACAGCTGGCATTCTTAAAGTATAATTTGAGATTTTGAATGGGTCAAACAGCGGGCTTTGTGGTTGTGGCAGTCTATCATCTGTATGAGAAGTGACATAAATCACAATTCTTCAGCCACACAACATGGCAGACAGTGCAGCATTCCAGTATACAGTGCAGACCGCTCATAACGTAAGTCGCCGGAGTCGCGAATATCCGCACTATAAGCGGTACCGCACTATAACCAAAACAACTATTTTATTGCGATAATGGACAATCCAGGCGCATTTCTGCCGTCACTGTCACCGTGCTCTATGTTCAGTATTCGCTTAATAAATAAATTAACAAGCACGGTGGCATGCACGCGCAAGCAAACATGAACCCATCTCCCTTGTTGACCGCGGAAACGAACTGTCAAAACGCTCGAGTGACGAAGCGCGGCGAGCAAATTGACCTTTGTGCTATCATGCATGTGACCTATAAGCGGCAAAAACACGGTGCGCGGCGGACTTTCCCCGTCGCAGATTGCTTTCAAGATAGGGCCAAGGCGATCGTATCGCCGAAGTGGATCATCGCAGATTACGTCCTGCTTCGGTCCACTGACACCGTTCCGCATTGCTTTGCTGGCGAAAATCCTCTCCTTCTGTTTGCGCCAGTCCCGAACGCAAGTTTCGGATTCTCCGAACGCCCGTGATGCGGCCCGATTTCAGTCTGTCTCCGTGCACATGATCACTTTCCTTTTAAATGCGGCATCATGATGAACTCGGTACTTCATGCTGATGGAGCAGACGCAAAGAACGTGAAGACAGACGGTAGACTACTGCCTAAGCACGTGTACTGCAGCACATGGAGGTAGCTATGGTAGCTAGGCTCGAGAGTAGCTAGGCTCGACGCGCATGCGAGGCAGGCATTTTGAAATGCCAATGGCTATATGGTAACGCAGATTTAGGGTCGTACTCGATTCTAACGCGCACGCAATTTTTGGACCTGTTTTATCGGAAAAAAAGTGCGCGTTAGAATCGGGTAAATACGGTATTTGTGGCTCGAGGGGAGCGTTTGCCGTCTAGGTTGACTGCCGAACTTCCAGGCAGCCGCACTGTAACCGGTATTTCCTGTCCCGCAACTGCACTATAAGCGATACGCGTATACAAAGACTGCTATGGGAAAATTAACAGGAGTCTGAAAAGACCGTATTATATCCGGTCTTTTATAGCGGTTACGTTATAAGTGGTCTATACTGTATTGCTTAGTTTGTCAGAATTGCACCATTTCATTTGATGCTAAAATTTCAGAATAATTGGTAGACTCTAAATGTTGCAAGATAGCCATGTTAGTAGAGGAATAAACAATTGAGACAACTGGCCCTGCAAACTGCAATAGTGTGAGATGTTTGTGACACAAAATTTCAGTCTAGGCCATTTGCTAAAATATTAAAAATAGTAATTTAATGTATACATTTTAAGTCCTAATATGACACGCTGAAATCTGCAACATATGACTGATGCACGGAACAGTCAACAGCAAGCAGCTCAGATGTCAGAGGGTCCCGTTGCAGTCTTGTACTTTGGGACCCTCGTCTGTATATTTTATATGCTGTAATTAAATATGATGTAATAATAATAATAATAATAATAATAATAATAAACTGAAACTGACGTCTCTTGAGGGTAAAAGTGCTAAAAAGGGGACGATGACGAAAAGATGACATGAAGCTAAGTTTGCCTCCTCTCTCATCATCGTGTTTTTACATTCAAGCTCTGTAATGCACCAACCAGTCCAATTCAACACGCTTTCACATTTCTCACTCTGGCCTGCATCAGTCCATTTATTTATTATGTTTATTCCAGGCAATCCATCTCTTTTTTACTGAGACATCATGTCCCACTTGGTCTTGATTATAAAGATTATTTATTACGCCATTAAATGCCCAAATAACTGTGTAAAAGAAAATTGCTGCATATTGACAACAGTTGGCATCATTAAAAGAAACTGTTCCTTTCATTCCCAGGTAGAGTTCCGCGGTTTTAAATAGATGATCCATTTATCTGAAAAATTAAGAATTTTGAAACTGTGACATGTGCACACAACATGTGACCAGTAACTTTAACCCTTTCCCTACCGTAGATGAGCTGAGCTAGTACACACAGTTTGTACCGCTCCCACTGAAGACAAGCTGTGGTTGTCCATGCTGAAACAAGTGCTTACGCACTGCTGCCTTCAAGCTAGCCTGATGAGTGATGCTTAGTTCTTTTTGGCTTTAACACATGGCGCGGTACAAAAATAAAAACGCACTCAAAGCTTGCACCTTGACCGAAAAACGTTTCGATGCTGGCAACTGGGTTGTAAAAATGGCATCCTCCTCTGTGGGTGCACGTGCCTGCAATGGCGCCACTCCGCAAATAAAAAAAAAAATTTTGTTTGCGGATGTTTTGTCGGACTCGGGCAGTGAAAAAGAAGTTTGGTTCTTCTACGAGAGTGTCAGTGAGGATACTGAGCAGCATATCTTCTCGTAATCATCGGATTCTGATGACAACAACGTCTCGACGTGTCGGCAGTGGACGCCGATAGATGTAAAGAACTCCCCATCGCCGCCTCCTAGGTTTGTTTTCACGGCCACGCCTGCCATAAAGGTACCCAAGACACAGGATGGAAACTGTGCGCGGTATTACTACAGAAAATTGGACAATCTCTGCTGCGCAGTACAGTGAAGCCCCCAACCCTTTCTCCATATTTTCAAAAAAATATTTTGTGTGTATCTTACAAATAAAGTGTCTTTAGGGATATATTTTGGTTGTTTCAAGATACATAGAATTAATTAGGCAAATAAAAAAATTGGTATTTTTGTATTATTTTTGGCCAAAAATCTCGGTAGGGAAAGGGTTAACACTTTAGTTTCTACCAGAAAAAAAAGACCCACATTAAAGTTTTCTGCTTTACCCTAGTTTAAGATTATGCAGGTGGCTTGTACGACACATATACGACACATATATCTACAGGTTCTTTCCAGAATACACAGATGTACAGATAATTTTCAAGACGTCCAGAATTTTATGTCTAGGGCAGAAAGTTGTGTCCCTGCTTCCTTGTTGTGGAGTATTACCCTACCAGGAGTCTTGAGTCAAATTATGCTCCGCAGAACCTAGGAGATTTGCAAGCAGTATTAGGAAGTGGGCTACTACGCAGAGTTATAAAATATGTGGCTTTATCTAAGCGGTCATGAGAGATGCAACGATAGACTGCACTAGTACATAACATGACCTCCTCCTCTTCAACCAGCCAGTCCCTGCTCTCACAAGTTCACGTGACTGACAGGTAAGTGAAAAATGAAGAAGAAAGGCGCTTCACAAAGGTTCCTTAGCAGCAAAACAAATTCAGCCAAAACCCCTCTTCCACCTTCGCTTGCATAGTTTCTCATTTCAGAAGAAAAAATTTATACTGGACTTGGCATTTACTGAAGCCACCACATCACATCTGCACTATAGCAACCTTCAGCAGTGATGCGCAAGACACACCACTGTACAATTTTTAGGCCCATGGCACCTCCCTTGAGATTACTTGCTTTGTCCTGACAGGAGCAATCCGCAACACATTGCAGGAATAGTCTCAGAGCTCGGTGAAGGCTGGTGGGGCTCACCAAAACCGAAAAGTGGGAAGCTACAGAAGCTGTTTTTCTATGCTCGGCTTTTCAAACTACTTCAGTTTCTTGTTTGATGATTTTGTGTTTACACTTAAGAGTTTTCTAAGAATTTGCAAGGCAAGTGAAACTGATGATGCAAACTTTACCCCTTAACCGTTTTATTATTTTGACAATTTCTGTGCCCAAGCTGCATATTTAAAAGAAAATTCGATATTGAATATTTTTCTTCTAAAAAGCAAGTTATCCGTGTTGAAAAAAAAATTCACGCACATAGTAAGTCAAATTAGTGTATTAAAGTTTATTATTGCTCATGATAAAGGAGGCAAGCTACTTGCTGGTAATCAACAATAAAAAATGGAGGAAGAGCGCTGTTCGGAAAGTTTTATCAAGTCATCAGGCAATGTTATATTGAACGCCTTACCAAGGACACCCAAAAACGGAAACCGAGGAGCCTTCGTGGGAAGGTCCTTCACATCGATGCGCCGCCAATGACGTGCACTCGCAATAGTGTCTTCTGAGCAGTCATCTTCACCTGATGAACTACTAATTTCGAAGTCATCGCTATTGCTTGTTTCCAGAAAAGAAGTAAACTTCGTTTTCTGAATCACTATCGTTTAAAGAGCTGGACAATGGTGAAATGCTTCTTTTCCGTGACGATGGACCAGAAACACATGTGTCGCCTCCACCGGACACCATTTCTTAAAACACGAGTTTCCCCCCAAAGAAATGTGAAATGGCAATTGAAAAAAAAAAAAAAAAAAAAAAAAACAGAAATTACTTGCCCAGTGCTGTCATTTTCGAAGCGACACACCAACTAGCCCGCAAACAAGTGTGTCTCGTTCAAAACGCTCAAGAGGAGATATTATCTCGAGCGGACGAGCTACACTCGTAGAAAATGGTTTTGGGACAGCTCGGCAAAAACAAGCTGTGCTCGTCCATGAAACATGAATAACTAGTACCATGTCACAATTTCTACATAAGTAGAATGAACGCCATAGTAAACATCGTATTAATTTTGAGATTTTGCTTAATTGCTGTAATGTGTCTAATGCATGTACTGAACTAAACCAATTGTTACCTCAAAAAGATTTTTTTTTTTTAAGTAAAAACTTCCCATTGGGAAACTGCCCTCATATTGGGATGTCAATGGTGAAAATTTTATTTTGAAGCAATTGCAACATGAATGTTATTGTTTTAGTTCAGTCAAAAGCGCTCATTGTGTACAATGATTGACAAAAGTCTCAATGCTTTAATTGAATGAGTTATTTTTTTAAATGTTCCTTGACCGCAGTACAAAGACAGATAGATATAAAAGCTTAGAATTGCAATAGTTGTCAATATTTTTTACACAAAACTTGGTGATGCCATGAGGGATGCCATTACTCAGCACATGCTAATTTTAAGAATTTTCATTCAGAGGAAGTTGAGAAAAAAAAAAATTCTGACGTCCTGTATGTGCCTCAATAAATAAATTTAAAAAAATAAATTAAATAAATAGTACGATGTGCTGAAGATCAGCGTAAAACCAAGAATATCACCCTGCTCTAACACTGCATAATTTACTGTCATTGGATTTTTATTCTACAATAAGGTGTCTTACCGATGAGTCCAGTCAAAAGAGAAAAGAATATGTGTGGTAGCAAGCAGAAGAGCTGCTTTGTTGATTACTGCAAGTGTGATGCTTACGACGTACATCTGTCTAGCTGTATGAAAAGAATATGACAGACAAGCTGATTGTAGAATATGTGGCTGCATGAGCCCAACTTTGCAGTCCAGAAAGGTGGAGAGGGTCTCCTATCCTTACATTGTAGTCTAAGCAGATGTTTACCCCGTTTGAAGATGCAGAAATGTAATGATGCCACAAGAGTGACAAAAGAAGCTACAGCTACAGCTAACGGGGAGTCAATAATACAGTAGAACCTCATTCATACGTTCTGGAAAGAAACGAGAGAAAAAATGTAGTACTGAGAAAACGTACAATGCAAAGTCACAAAAAAATTTGACGGACTCAGCTGTAATTATCATCTACGTAACGCAAAGTGCTGCGTGAATCGTAGCAGCATGAGACACTGACACACGCCGAAATGATGGGGCCCTAGCAGTCCGAGACGCGTATTGTCGTTCTTGCGGCTTCAGCAAGCTTACTTTGCGCTCCTCGTATACGGCCTGGGTCAGGAGTTCTTCCAAGCGGGGAATTTTGGCAGGAAGTTTTGACGTGCCCACTCAGCGGGAATAGTTGCAGCACGAGACCCCGACGCGCCTCGAGCTGCTGGGGCCCGAGTGACCAGAGATGCACTTTGGCGTTTTCCTATTGCATAGTGCTTTAAGACAGCGACGGGAAACCGAAATGAAATCGAGCTCCCGCCTGTGACAGCTCCCTCAGAGTAATGAAAGCCAATCTTGAAAGCCATACTTTCGCCTAGGTGAGCAATGCCGGAATATGATGCCTACAATGCCATCAGAGCAAAACATGACGCTCACTTCACACCACCAGCAGCAGAGAACGGCAGCATGTTTGGGTTATCGCCTATTAAATGCATGCGGTACGCTTTCAATGGCACTATACCCCAAGCACTGTGAAACAGCTACGTGAAGAAGACAAAGAAACAAAGCCCGGGGATTCGTTAGTGCTGGTAGATGGGCTTAAAATGCACATGAACTACTTCAGGTCACAACTGGCGCCGCAGTGTTTGCATAATGCCGTCTGGCACGACCTCATAGTCCAGTGCACCAAGACATCGCATGATCTTGTAGAGTCCGAAATAGTGTCACAAATGTTTCAAACTAAGTCCTCGTCGGCACATCGGGGTCCAAACCCAAACACAGTTGCTGGGCTGGTATTCTACATAGCGCTGCCGAGGATTTTACTGTCGGCTGTTCATCCTTTGCCGGTTCTTGATGTGCAGGCGGGTGAGTTGTCGTGCTTCTTCAGCGCGCTACAAATAGGCGGCAACATCGACATTCTCTTTGTCAGTTTCTTCCGTAAACCAGCTTGACCGGCGTGATCTGTGTTGTTTCTTGCATTGCTGTGTTGTAAGCAAAGGTTATGTATGGAAGGACGGCATCCCACATCTTGTGTTCGGTGTCGACCTACATCGCTAACATGGCGGTGTGCGTTTTGTTCAGGCGTTCTGTTAGACCATTCATCTGCGGGTGGTAGGCGGTTGTCTTCTGGTAACTTGTCTGGCTATACTGCAGGATGGCTTGAGTAAGATCAGCTGTAAAAACCGTTCCTCTGTTGGTTATGAGGACTTCTGGCGCACCATGTTCGAGCAGGATGTTCTCGACGAATAATTTTGCTACTTCGGCCGCACTACCTTTGGGCAGGGCTTTCATTTTCACGTAGTAGGTAAGGTAGTCAGTGGCCATGATGATCCACTTATTTCCAGATATTGACATTGGAAAGGGCCGCAATAAATCCATACCGATCTGCTGAAATGGTCGGCAAGGAGGCTCGATTGGCTGTAGCAATACCGCTGACCCTGTCGGTGGTGTTTTGCGTCGCTGGTAGTCTTGGCACATCGACATAATAAGTGACGTCGGCATTCAGGCGTGGGCAGTAATACTTCTCCTGAATCCTCGCGAGTGTATACGCACTGACTTCCTGTCGAAGGGCTGCGGAAAGTTTGCAAAGGCAGCTGTTTTCTGTGCATCAGGGAAGTCTCCTGACGTATCCCAGGAACAGAAGAGAAGTGTTATTTCTCCAGCTTCACAGTCAGCCCAGATGACTTGATGGCCTCTAGTACTGTTACAAGACGCTTAAGGTGATCATCAAAGTTTGAGGCACAGACGATGACGTCATCAGGGTAGACTAAACAGGTCTGCCATTTCAAGCCAGTCAATACCGTGTCCCTTACACGGTGGAAAGTTACAGGTACCGAGCAAAGACCAAATGGCATGACCTTCAATGCATAGATGCTATCTGGCGTGACAAAGGCAGTCTTCTCTCAATCCTCTCGTTGACTTCGATTTGCCAGTAGCGCGTCATGAGGTCCATTGATGTAAAATACTTTGCATTGCAGAGCCGATCCAACGCGTCATCTATCCGCGGGAAGGAGTTTATATCCTTCAGGCGACGGTAATCGACACAGAAACACAGAATTCCATTGTTTTTCTTCACCAAGACAACAGGAAACGCCCGAGGGCATATCGACGGCTGGATGACGTCATCGCGCAGCATTTCGTCGACTAGTTGTCTTATAGGTTCATGTTCTCGTGTCGAAACTCGGTAAGGGCTCTGGCGGAGTGGTGGAGCGCATTCTTCGGTTATTATGCGATGCTTAGCAACTGGTGTTTGTCGAATTCTTGAAGACGATGAGAAGCAGTCCTTGTATTGCTGGAGGAGACCTTTGAGTTGTGCTTGCTTATGCCTTGGAAGACGCGGATTAATATAGAAGGCTGACTCAACAACATGTATCATCGTTGTTGGTTCGGCTGAATCCCAAAGGACCAACGTATCGGTGACTGCTGTAACTTCTTCCATGCATGCAATCTTCGTGCCCTTATTCAGGTGTTTAAATTCACGACTGAATTTGGTCACCATTTCCTACGCTTTTTCTTCACGCAAGTGCGGGGTTCACCTTGCGACGCTGACTTCATGGTCGAGCACCTGTTGGCAACTCTCAATGATGCCTTCCATGTCTCTCGTGTCTTCTATTCTGACACAAAATAACCATGCTTGGGCGAGGTGGAATAGTGACTTGATCTTCGAGTACGTTCAAGGCACGGCAACTCAGACGTCTATTAGGTGGTATCACTTGATTGCTGGACAGGGTTACCGACTTGCATTTTAAGTCAATGGCTGCACCGTGTTAGCTTGGCAAGTTCATGCTGAGGATTACGTCCTGTGAGCATTGTGGCAAACTAACAAACGTCGCAGGGTAAGTCTGGTTATGCACTGTAACCCTTGACGTGCAGCTTTCAGTCGGCTTTATCAGGTGTCCTCCAGCTGTCCTGATTTAGAGGCCTTCCCATGCAATCTTAACTTTCTTTAACTTGGTGATGAAGGATCTACTCACGACAGAGTAGTCGGTTCCTGGGTCGACAAGAGCAAGGACCATGTGGCCGTCGAGAAGCATGTCGAGGTCGGTGGTTCTTCGTCTTGTGTTACGGTTAGGTCGCGGCATCGGATCACGGTTGCGTCGCATTGTCCCGTTGTGACGTTTCGTCATCAGGTCTTCTGTAGGCGGCGTAGTGGTGGCTTCAAGGCTTCGTTTTGGTTGCGATATGTTGTTGCTGCGTCATTGAGCAGGATGTTGAAGCGTCATCGTTGGCAACGGAGAAGTTTCGGCATTTCAATGAACAGCAACTGCACCTCCATAAGTTGCTGCTTTTAGTTTTCCGGATATGGGCTAACTGACCGGCCCCTGGTTGGGCCAGTGCACTGTCGCCGCTGCAGCAAAAGGTAGTGTCCTGGTGATGGTGAACGGGAAGGACGTCAGGGACTCCAGTGTGTTGCAGCAATGTAGTCGGCGATATCACGAGGCCGTTAACCTTACTGTGTGCATGGTGTGTTGACGGCGAACCCTCGTAGTCCCATCTCACAGCATGGGCACCAGCAGTACACGTGGCCCACTTCGCTGCAGTGATAGCAGAGCGGACAGTGGTTGGGGGCGCGCCAAACGTCAGTCTTCCTTGGAATGATGCAAAGGACAAGTGCGTGCTGGCGGCAGCGGCGGTGGATGATGGAAATGCGGCGTTACCAGGCCCTGGTGTGGGCACGAAGGCGGAACATGACAGTGGGCTACGGCAGCGTAGGTGATCGCTTTGAGCTGAGGCTGCGGTGATTCAGGGACTCCAAGGGACTGCTGGAAATCCTCTTAGACGATGCTGAGTCAGCAATTGAGGCTACTTTAGGTTGTGTTGAAGGGAACATCCTCTGCAGTTCTTCACGTACGACTCTGATGGTCTCTCTGGAGCTCGTCGGAGCGTAGTGCTTGGATTTCGCTTTTCGGTGAAAGCACTTGGTGGTTATATTGGCGAGCGCGCATTTCCAGCATCTTCTCGATGCCCGTGGCTTCCGTTAAAAATTCTGCGATGGTGGGTGGATTGTGAACCATTCCGGCGAAAAGCTCTTGCTTCACACCACGCAAGAGGTAGACAACTTTCTTGTCCTCAGACAGGTTCGGGTTGGCGTGGCAGAACAGGTGGGTCATCTCTTCTGCATAGATTGCAATGTTCTCGTTTGGGAGCTGCACACGGGATTCCGATGTTGCTTCCGCCCTCTCTTAACATAGGACGCACTGTGAAGGTGTTCAAGAAGGTGCTGAGGAAATGGTCCCATGTTGTCAGGGTAGACTCACGATTCTCAAACTACGTCCTAGTAGCGTACTCCACGGAGAAGTACACATGTCGCAGCTTGTCGTTGGAGTTCCAGTTGTTGAATGTAGCAACCCTTTCATATGTTTCCGGCCAGTTTTCTGGGTTTTCAAATGATGATCTGCGGAAGGTCGGTGGCTCCCTTCGCTGTTGCAGCACGATGGCGGCACTGAGGCTGCCATTGTGGTTGCTGACTCGGCCTTGAATTCAATGGTTGTCTTGGGAAGAGGGCCATACACCGGTAGAAATCCTTGCAGCCTGCGGCTAGCTCCCTGGTCTGTGTTGGTGTTATCTTCGTGGTTCGATCTTGGATTGCTGCTTTCGGGGGGTGTCTGGTACATTAACACAAAGCACCTCCACCAGATGTCATGTAGCGATAGTGAATAACACAGCAGTGAAAACTATGAATCACAAAAGTAACTCTTTATTGAGAGAACCTGTGCCCAGAAAAAACAAGCAACAATCTAATCTGCGGGTCGAAAACATCAGCTTTTATACATGACTCGTTGAAGGTTCCAGGATAATCGCTGGTGCCCGCATGCCTTCCAGAAAATACTACAGAATTTGTGTCGCACATACAATCTCATTGCACAATGTTCAGTGAGTACACACACAACAGATAGAACTAACGATAATCTTTGAGTAAGAGTTTCAGTCATGCAGGCATGTCTTGTGCTGAGCGATAACTTGAAGTTGTAGCAGGTGAAATGCAGTCTCTGAGAAAAGGATAAATAAGTACACGTGTGTAGGGATAAGGGGGGATGCCAACGGCCCTCTGCCTTGACACACCGAGCCCCGCGGTCCGGTACAAGCTCGAGGAAACAATAGACGACAACCACGTGTACACTCGGAAAAAATTTATTACGACTGCAACTAACACTTTGAGCAGGCCAGCTAGCTATAGCTGACATCGCTGAGGGTTCCCTCGAAGAGAATAATACACTAGGTAAAGAAGGGCTTCCGACTCACCAACTGGGGAAATACAGAGGGGAGGGGGGGGGGGGGGGCCGCGGCGTATGCCGCGGCAAGAACGCGGTTGACTAACCACGTGCGGGAATACGGGAGCAGCGGCAGAGACTTCCGCCGTCGCCGCTTGCTGGAGACCAAAGAGACCCGGGCGATATCAGCGGGATCTCACGTGACCCACCCGGTGGCGCTGATAGCGCTTGCGATTCCCGTGCGCCGCCCGCAGAAGGAAAGTTTCCCCTCTCCCAACTCTCCCTGGCGTGCATGCGCCTGACGCGACATTCGCTGCCCGTGCGGCGGTTATGGGACCCGAGGATTCCCACATCCCTCCACCCTTAAATATTGCCCTACGGCGGAGAAATCACTGGAACGACGGCATTGACAGAGTATCCGGGCAGTTGCGATGATAAACTCCGGCAGGAAATGGCAGAATCCACGTTGATAGGCAGCACAGTCCTGTGTGGCGGCCGCCCACATGTGGCAGCTGTCACAGTGGTTGACGATGACGGGGGCTGAAGATGGCTTGCCCTCAAGATGGGCGCCGCAATGTCCACCCGGGAACAGCGGGTCAGGACTTTCTCGAAGCGGCGTGCACGCCGGCACGATGAACCTCGCACCGACGCACCATCGTGGGAGTACGATGGTAGGCCTCCCTCCTCGTGGCTGCCATGTGCTGCTGCATCGGGCCGCGAACAGGGAGGGGCCGAGACAGCAGGCAGGGACGTGGACCATGGCAGCAATAGCAAGTCGAGGCGGCTTCACTCGTTCTGCAAAGTTGCTCAAATGCACTCCACAAACACTTGGAATTAAGGCAGTAGAGGCCGCTGCAGCGTCGACCGTCTGACACGATGCTGAACCACCCGTCTACCGCATAGCTTTATGCGGCAACGAGAAAAAAAACAAAACAACCCAGTTCGTTTGAATGAAGTTATACGCTTCAACCGAATTTTTCCGGTCCGATCCAGCGTGAAAGTGGGCGATGCTCGTATAAACAAAGCGCTCTAAGGTCCCCCGAGATTTCCGTTATTCCGCCCGCAAAATATTGAGTTCATCTGAACAAAATAAGCTTTCTGTTTCAAACGAGGTTTCTCCGCTCGGGCGAGTATAGTAGAACTAGCGAATCCGGTTGCACCCGCTAAATGTCACGGCATGGTCGTCTTCGAACACGCGATCGGCAGCTCCGCAGAGCCTTAGGCCTAATCGCGTCCATGACGGATACCAATGCCACAAAAGACCCATAAAGGGTTCCAGTGAGCCGCCACGAGGAGATGCAGGCCTAGCTAAGTGGTCCCCGCTCGCTGCTCAACACACAGCTTCCGAGCAGACTCCTAGGACTGCGCCCCGCTGACGTCCTAGCCAGCATTTCCGGCGCCCAGCTCCCAGAGCCAAAGATACAGAAAGGAGGCTATTTACATATGTACAGGGAAAATCGACCACCGTGTCGGCTGCTGCACTCACTCGCTTCGGGCGTACTCTTAGGAGAAAACTCGCTGCAAATCTCAGCGTCTACATGAGTTCGGTGACACTAGCGCAGCATTAACTCGCACTCAAGAAAGCCCATGCCCAATCTAGCTAGCAATCACGCCTTCGGTTGAGGCCTAACGCTGGTCCGGACAAAGCCTTCAGGCTTCCTCGCATCCGAAACTATCGTCGTCCCGTTTTCCAAGAGCTTGCCCCACGTTGAGAACGCCAAAATGTCGGGATAAGGGGGGATGCGAACGGCCCTCTGCCTCGACACACCGAGCCCCGCGGTTGGCGCATGCCTGCGCATCAACCGCGGTCCGGTACAAGCTCGAGGAAACAATAGACGACAACCACATGTACACTCGGAAAGCATTTAAAACGACTGCAACTAACACTTCGAGCAGGCCAGCAAGCTATAGTTGACATCGCTGAGGGTTCCCTCGAAGAGAATAATACACTAGGTAAAGAAGAGCTTCCGACTTACCAACTGGGGAAATACAGGGGGGGGGGTCGCGGCGTTTGCCGCGGCAAGAACGCGGTTGACTAACCACGTGCGGGAATACGGGAGCAGCGGCAGAGACTTCCGCCGTCGCCGCTTGCTGGAGACCAAAGAGACCCGGGCGATATCAGCGGGATCTCACGTGACCCACCCGGTGATTGTGATTGTGATTCCCGTGCGCCGCCCGCGGAAGGAAAGTTTCCCCTTTCCCAACTCTCCCTGGCGCGCATGCGTCTGACGCAACGTTCGCTGCCCGTGCGGCGGTTATGGGACCCGAGGATTCCCACACGTGTCAGTATCAACTGGTAAAAATGAAGTGTAACTGTATTTGGTCATTTTTTCTGTTCTTGAGTGTGAACGTTGGCAAAGGGAAATCATCTGAAACGGGATCGTATAAACAAGGTTCTTCTGTAGTCTGTCATTTAGTGTTCCTGGCAGTCTAGTGATGTAACAGCTTTATCTTTTGCGGTACAACCAGTGATGTTTACCTTGCAACAGGCCCTGTTGTGTGTCTACAGCATGCAAGTCCTTCAACAGCTTTTTTTTTTCTCCTTTATTCACAACTTTAGATAATTTTTTTTTGCTACCATTTATTTAGTATTTTTGGAAAGCTAGTCCTATAGCAACCATTATTTCTTAGAAAGCTTGCTTGCAACAAGGTTTTCAGGCTTTTAAAGCTATAGAAAGGCTATTCGTACACTATTTTTACTGATAATTACTGAACTTGTGTTTAAAACTGATCCTTTGTCTCTGATAGTTAGCTGTCTTTCTTTCACGAGTCAGCACAGGCGTGGTTGCCTAACATTATGTACCAAAATAGAATATTCCTGCTGTAAATATATGCGTCTGCATCTGACTATTCAATATTCGATTCGATACTTACTAAAGTAGAACCCCGCTCATACGTTTTTCCGGGACCATAAAAAAAACAACGTAAGAGCCGGGAAACGCAAGAGCCGAGAAATTGGAAAAATTTTTAAATGAGAGTAGTGGTGAACTGCACATTAATTTAGTTTAATTCATACATTTGAAAAAAAGTCACAGTTTCGCCCGAAAGCCGAAGCATCGATTGCGATAGCAAATTAGTAGACAGCTATACAAAGTAAGGATAGTAGTTTTATCGTCCGTATAAACTTATTTACTATATTAACAAGCACAGGGTCAGCGCACACAGGCTAACATGAACACATCACACTCGATGAGCGCGGAGACTCGCCGTCGAAACACTGGCGTGAGGAAGTGCGGCAACAGCAGCGAGCGATGTGACCTTTGTGCTGTCTATCGCTTCAAGGCAAAATGAGCGCCGAGAACACAGCACGCACAGAGCTGCGAGCCGCCAACGCACCTACACTGCCTAGACTCTGCACCTAACGCAAATTGCTTTCAAGATACGGCCCGCACGACCGCGCGCCGCCGCACAGTACGCAGTTGATGCCAGAGTACAACGCCGCCTGCTACCCCTACCTCCCCCTCTCCCTGGTGCCTCGAGCGCAATGGAAGAAGGCGTGCTTCCTCCCCGCTTTTCCTTCTTATGCGCGCGAGATTTAGCCGCGGTCATCGGCTCCCCTCGCAAGCTTTCACTCGCACATACAGCTTACGGTGTGCGGCGACAATGTTATCGCCCTTGGACTTTATACGGAACCTCTTTAACAAAAAACTAGCGCAAAAAAAACGTGGGCGAGCAAGAAACAAAAAACACAGCACCCATGTTTGTCGTTTCTTCCTCATTCATGCCTTTCTTGCGCTATTTTTTTTCAGATGGAATCACACCAGCTCGCTTAGCTCTCAGTTTTGATGTTTATGCGGAACATCTAAGCGCCAAAACCAATTTTAGGGCCCCAACGTGTCATAGATACCATCCTTAGATAGCAAATACGGATCTCAAAGGCCATGCTTTTGCTGGCGGAAACCTAAAATACGTCATAGGTGTCGCCCCCGGCACTTTGGGCGGGCAATCCCATCGTCAAGCCACCAAGCCAAGCGACATGGAAAAGTCAACATGGCCGCCTGGGCCAACGCGGGGTGGCAGTTCTCAACACATGATGCAGGAATGGTCCCAGAGTTGCGACGCAACAGCGGGGTTACCAGTAAATTGGATCTTATGGGAGCTGTGCCGACGTAACAGCCGGGAAAACGCAGCACCCAGGAACGTAACAGCGGGATTCTACTGTATTCAGCGGGGTTCTACTGTATTCGTATTCGAAAAAGTTCATATTCACCCACCTCTACAAAAAGGCTTCCCGTTTAACAATTCCAACCTATGCATGAATAACTGAGGCAGCCACCACACTTGCATGCATTTCCACTGCTCATCCATATAGGCATAACCAAAACCATGCCTGCACTTTCCGAACAGGGGGCAGATCTCTTGTGGCACGGTGTGGCGTTAGCCACACTGCTAGTCTAGGTGGCAAAAGTTAACCTCTTCAACACAGCAAGTGATCATTGTACGGACTTACCGGTAAGTGTACAACAAGCCTCTACAGCCTAAGCAGTCAGCCAATACATTACATGCTATGGAGTCAGGGTAGGTGATTCATCATAACTATATTTTAACGGTTAGTATGCTTTAAGTGGGTACGTATTAACATGGTTTCACTGTAATATTATTCATCCTATTTTCTACTTCTTTTGCCTGTTAGTTAATGGTGTGAATTTTCACTTATAGTTGTCCCAGGCCACTGGGAAACATAGTGGATAAAGGTTGTAGATTTTAAGCCCTTGCATTATTAATTTGCTGCAAAAGTTGTAATTCACCCACAGACACTAAACTTTGCATGAAGAATGACTGAATAGGCTGTTATCAAACCTTGTTCAAACCAAAGTGTTACCGGTTTGTTACTGTTACAGTAACAAACCAAGGTTTGTTACTGAAGTACATACACACAACCATTAGTAAGCCACTTGTGGCCAGCAGAGCATTTACATTATGATATGTGTTTAAGCAAGGTGTCCGAAAATATTAAAATCAAGTATTCAGCTATTTGATCAGTTGTTCTGAAGGCAGAAAAATTTCCTTATTTTAACTGAACTTGGCAACCCACCTTCTAACAAACTCTTCAAGGAGCTGTCTGTGAGGTTCAAGCGGCTCATGTAGGGGCCAGTTTCGACAACACGAACAAAAAGGAATGGCAGCAAGGCTCCAAGTGCCTTAATGAGATGCACTGAGTGTTGTTCTTCAGCTTGTGTAAGTGCAGTTGGGCCATCAGCTGATCGCAATGCCAAGGCCTGCAGTAAAGAGGCGCCAGAATACCCAATAAGAAAGCAAGCCCAAAAGGTTTCTGAGAGACCAGAAGACGTAGGACCAAGCCCCACACAAAAGAAGTCTAAGACCAAGACACATGCACAAAGTTCACATACGCTCCAAATCTGTAGTTGCTTTCAATGGTGCATAAACCACGAACAAGCTCAGTCAACTGATTGATTCATGGGATTTAATGTCCCAAAGCAATCCTGTGGCAATCAAGAGACAAGGAAAAGAAAGTATAGATTATTTTTTACCATTGGGAGTTATTTATTATGCATGTAAATCGAAATCCAAAAGTGTTTTTGCATTTTGCCTTGCCCCCATCAAACTGTGGCGGCCACAACCAGGAAACGAACCAGCACCTTCGTGCTCACCAGCAGAATGCCATAGCCACAGAGCCACCATAGCAAATCTCAGTCAATATTGATAATGAAAGACTGCTGGAGTGCATGCATGCATGCATGCATTGTCGTCTCGTCATCAAAAGTGTGTCCTCACTGCACTCACAAAAGCAGTGATACAAAAGCAAAAATTTCATTGTTAAATGTATTGCACTGAGTGAATAACCAGTAAAAATTAACAAGTAGAAACACATCACATTCATACTGTGTAATTGTTATTTCTAGAGGATGATACAGTTTGGTTATTTGAATTTTCCATGTGTAGCTAACATTGCTTATCTATTGAAATATATCCCAATAGGCTCAGGAACAAAGTCAAGATGCACGCTTCCTTAACTCTTCACGACTGAGGTTAGATGAGGCAAAGCAAAAGCATGCTATACAGTTTATTTTTAACCCAAACCAGAGTGCAGGAAAATTTGTGAACTCATGGTTAAGCAGGCAAGAAGTTCACCACCATGTTCCCAGCCAGAATCAGCATTTTGGGCACACACAATTTTAGAATATATGAATAAATGAATTATAGCTTAAGCTAGGAAACCTTTGCAACTTTTATATAGCAGACTAATATATATTTGAAGTTGCAGAGTGCTTGTGGTGCCCATTTTTGCAGATTTTATAATGGGTGTTATGTGCACTTCTGAAAGCATTTCCAAGGTTTTTCAAAAGTGCATCAAAGCTAATTACTGTTTATTCAACACATTAGCGCGCTTTAGGTTTAAATGGTATAAAATATAGTTTGGAAGGTCACGCGCAAGTTGCGCCAGTTGATGAGCGACGCTTCTGCAAGAGTTCGTGACAAGTCTTGTTTTTTTGACAGTAGTGCTTTTCTTTCGAGGCACGTTTGGTAAGTTGCATTCATTATTCATTTCTCTGAGGATACTTTGGAAACTCTTTGAGTTTTAGGAACGTTCTGTTAGGCAGGGCAGTGTTGGTCTTTTCTGATTGTGGTAGAGGCAGATAAATTTGAGTTAATTTGATGTTTGCTTTCAGGAAAACATGACAGCTGAACGCTCGAGAAAGGATAGCGACAGTGGCTGTTTTCGCAGAGATATGCAGATAGTTCGCTGAGTTTCCATTAAACTAAGACTTTAATCTTCTAAACTCCTAAAATCAGCTGAAGTAGACTTCAGAATAACCAGTATCTCACCTGATACAGCATTATTTTCAGATTTCGTGAGTTCTGAAAATAACGCTGTATCAGGTTAGATACTGGTTATTCTGCAGTCTACTTCAGCTGATTTTAGAAATCGCCGGATGGTTGTTCCCGCACACACATAGAGAGTACCGCACCTTAGAAACGGACTGTGCGGATTGCTTTTAGTAATGGTATACTCTACAGATTTCTTTTCTCTTTGAGGTATTATGTAAGGATATGCCTAAGGCTGTGCATGTCTCGCACGTGTATTTAGAAGACGGCAGCATTTGAGTTTCATTTAGTACGCGGAAGTACTTATAAATAGGTGCGAATCTTCTTGTAGTCTTGAACGTGTAATTTGCACAAGTTTTTTATTTTTGTTTCTTTAATGAGTGAGTCGCACGCAAGAGTTTTCACCGCGAAGTGAGAGCGAGTGATAGTACATCTGCGAAGTCAACGAGGCTCTCAGTGGCACTATTACTTGCGTTAATAATGGATGTAGAGTACGAACAGACAGTTCATGGCGTTTTTGCCACATATGATATTTGAATGACCAATTATTTAGGGCATGGGTTCTCAAAGTGGGTTCCGCGGAACCCTGGGGTTCCGCAGGCCCCTGCTCGGGGTTCCGCGAACCACTGATACATTTTCTGTGGTCCCGCACTCACCAAGCGGCTAAAACGGCGAAAACGAGGTGCGCTCGATCCACAGAACCTCCATTACTCATGCCCGAGCGTCAAAAAGCACTCGCAGCGCGTAACGGCAACGCGCAAACTGCGCAATAAATTCGCAAGCAGCTTGTAGCCACCCAACCTCCGAAAACGGGCAGCGCGCCTAAGCTTTCGCACTTAAATCTCGGAGGCCGTAATTTACCAACATGCGCATTTCTCGCCATTTGTAGATAGCGTAGGTGCCGATTGCGTGCGCACTGATGTATACGTTGGAGGAATAAAAAAAATGAAGAAAAAAAAATGCGCGGAGCATCGCAAATACGTGCCGCAGATGAGCAAGAACGGCGCTAGCATCCAACCGAAACGAAGCGGCGCAGTCCGCATTGCCATGGTCCTCAGTGGCAATCGTGCGCGGCACGTGATTGACAGCTACTCCGGAGCGGTTCGTGCCTAATTGTGCCCTTAAAGACTTTATTCTTGCGTTTATCGCCACGCATAACACCGCGTTGGCGGCATGCCGCGCACCTTCATAAGTGCGTAGTTGCCATCCATGATCGCGTTGATAACCACTGCAGTTTCGTCCGCAGCGGCTGCGGCAAACAGTAGTTTCGTTTTCACTCGGTGCGCGCGTCGGCTGCGTGCCACACAACTGCGTAGTCGCCAACCATGGTAGCGTCGATAGCGACCGCGATTTCGTGCGCACGTCTTGCAACGAACGGTAGTTTTGTTTTGCGTGCGTCGGCCGCCTGCCTTCTGAACCGCAAGATCGCCGTCCATGATCGCGTCGATAGCGGCCGCGGTTTCGTCCGCAGTGGTTGCGGCAAGCAGTAGTTTTGCTTTGACTCACTGCAAAGCTGTCGAAGATTAAGAGCACCGGCTACATCGCGATGTACGGACAATTTGTTGGCGAGCAGCTGACTGGCTAAAAAATAATCGGGATGTACGCGCGCGAGGCCTTCGCCGCTGCTAGCGCTAATCAGTCATGAGATGACTAGAATTTCAGCTTCCTGCACTGGTCTTCTGCTAAATAAATATAAACAGGATTGGCTGATTCATTGAGTAAATAAAAGCGTGTTGACGTAGTTAAGCATTTGTTTATTGTTTTCTTGATACCCTCGATAATTCGACATTTGGTTAATTACGTCATTTTAATTGGGCTAATTCTGGGGGGGGGGGTTCCTTGACACTTCATGGAGCTTAGCAGGGTTCCCTGGAACGAACATGCTTGAGAACCCCTGATTTAGGGTAATGTTCTGTTAAATTTTTTTTTTCTTTTATAGTATAGTAATCTCAAGGTCATAAGTCCGAATCCTCCTCCAGTCCACTACATTTTCAGGCATGCAGTGGCGCCCGACACCGGCAAAAAAACAAAAAATAATAACAACGCTGAGAGCTAGTGGGGCTATACTAGTCAAGATGCAACCAAATTAGGAAGGCCCACTAAGCTTCAACAAAGTCACTCCCTCACCAGAACAGGAATTGACCTCCCTGGTGCAGTATTCGGCCGCTACCTCCCTAACGACTCCTACAATTTACCCACGGCCCTCAGTCACCAGTAGCTGCGGCGCACCTGACCAAGGCGGCGGTCAGACCTGCGACGTGGCAGAGGGTGCTAAGAATCTCTGGGTCCAGACAGGCCGCCAATGGAAACTGAACCTGGCAACGTTCAACACGCGCACCCTATCGAGTGAGGCTAGCTTAGCAGGGCTATTTGAAGAATTATCAGGTATTGCCTGGGATATTATTGGCCTTAGTGAGGTGAGAAGAACTGGTGAGGCTTATACATTGCTGACTAACGGCCACGTCCTCTGCTACAGAGGTCTTCCAGATAGGATAGAATTCGGAGTAGGATTTTTAGTCCATAAGGACACAGCGGGCAACATTGATGAATTCTACAGCATTAATGAGAGGGTAGCAGTCGTCGTAATAAAGCAGAATAGGAGGTATAGAATGAAGACTGTACAAGCCTACGCCCCAACCTCCAGTCACGATGATGAAGAAATAAAACAGTTTTATGAAGATGTTGAATTAGCAATGAGAAAGGTGCAAACTCAGTATACTGTAGTCATGGGCGACTTCAATGCAAAAGTGGGGAAGAAGCAGGTTGGTGAGCAAGCAATTGGCAACTATGGCATCGATTCTAGGAATGCAAGAGGAGATTTCATAGTTTCATACTCTAGATAGAAAATAGATTTCATACTCTCTGCCGATCCCAGCATAGTGCAGGATGTAGAAGTGTTAGGTAGGGTAAAGTGCAGTGACCATAGGCTAGTGAGGTCTAGGATTTCTCTCAATTTGAAGAGAGAAAGAATAAAGTTAGTCATGAAGAAACAGGCCAACCTAGACGCAGTAAGGGTAATAACAGACCACTTCAGGCAGGTGCTCGCAAACAAATATGCAGCTTTAGAACAGGAAGATAAAGACAACATAGAGGTAATGAATGAAACCGTAACTAGGTTGATCTCAGAAACAGCAATTGAAGTGGGAGGTAAGGCACCAAAGCAACCAATAGGTAAGCTCTCCCAAGTAACAAGGGACCTAATAAAGAAACGGCAAAACATGAAAGTGTCAAACTCGAGAGATCAGATAGAATTCGCTGAACTGTTCAAAGGGATATTCGAAATTATAACGTAGAAAAGATTGAGGAAGCAGTAAAATATGGACACAGCCTGAAATCAGTGAGAAGAAAACTAGGCATAGGACAAGGCAAAATGTGATAAGCAGGGTAATATCATCAACAATTTTCGATGACATAGTAAAAGCAGCGGAAGAATTCTATACTGACCTGTACAGTTCCCAGAGCAGCCAAGCTACTTTCATTCGAAGTAGTGATGAACAGGATACAGAGGCCCCTTCTATAACTAGCGATAAAGTTAGAAGGGCCTTGAAAGACATGACTAGGAGAAAAGCTGCTGGAGAAGATGGAGTAACAGTCGATTTATTCAAGGATGGAGTTATCATACTTGAAAAGCTTGCAGCCCTTTATACGCAATGCTTCACGACTTCAAGTGTACCAGAAAGCTAGAAGAACGCCAACATTATATAATACTCATCCATAAGAAGGGAGACATTACAGAATTGAAGAATTATAGACCCATTAGCTTGCTTTCAGTAGTGTATAAAATATTCACCAAGGTAATTTCAATCAGGGCAACACTTGACTTCCGCCAACCAAGAGAACAGGCTGGCTTCAGGAAGGGATGTTCTACGATGGATTATATCCATGTCATCAACGAGGTAAAAGAGAAATCTGCGGAGTACAATCAACCTCTCTATATGGCTTTCATAGATTATGAAAAAGCATTTGATTCAGTAGAGACACCAGCAGTCATAGAGACACTGCGAAATCAAGGAGTACAGCAGGCATACGTGAATATCTTGGCAAATATCTACAGTGGAATCTTGATGATACGAATCTCACGGGGTCACGAAAAATATTCGTATTATCCGAAATTCGTATCATCGAAACACAATTAAAACTAGCTAAACTAAGGGGGGACGCGGGGATCAATCAGATCGCGAAAATCGCGAGAAAAATCGATTTTTGAAAACCGAGTGTTTCGGTATCTGCAACACCTAATCTACGCTGTATCAAAATGGTTTGGCTGAAAACGCACTAAAAGTGGCCGAAAAAGATTAATTCGTCAGTGCGCAGAATCACCGCAGTTCACGGAGACATCTCGTATTTCCCGCCACCGAGCGCCGCCATCTTGGTATGGTTCGAAAGCTCAAAGTTTCGCCGTTCCGCTTTTCAATTCGTCCGTCGTCGCCATCTTGTAACAAACGCACAAACACAAAAGAAGCGCGGGTCTGCGATAGGTAGTCACACGGGCCCTCCGATGAAAGCATTTGGCCTCCGATTGGCTGCCGTGCTGAAAGGCATCTCTCCATTGGTTGCTGCTGTGGCAGGGGCAAGATGGCAACCGCAGTTGTCTGCTTCGTAAACCACGCCGGCGTCTTCACTTGACGCGCAGAATTCGGATTACTGAGAGCTCCCTGGCTAGTGATGGATCGTCGCTCGTTGGAGAAGAAATTTTGGACGAAGCACGCCTTCGGAATACGGAAGCGCAAGCCTCCTACGGCAAGAAAAATACGACGATTAGCGGGAGAAGCGGAGGAGCACACGACTGAACGTGCCGCACGCTACTGTGGATTACGTGCCGCGCTACCTTGCACCGTGTGACTCACGTAGCGAAACCGACAATCGCTCTGTGCCATCGGCACCAATAACGCAGTCGACGGAAGACGCGCCAACGGAGGCTCCCGCACCTCGGCGTACGGCCGCGCGAATCAGCCGAAATCGTATCTCGGTAAACATAGCTCGCTGCGACTAGGCAAAATGACGCAAACACAGAACACGGCCCGAAGCACAGCAGCCACTCCGTCCGATGGCACGCAGAAAATAAGGAAAAGCATAAAAGCAACAAAAGCGCCACTGCTTCAAACTCTTCGCGCCCAGTCGCGGCCTACGCGCTGTCCGGCGCAGCATCAGCGCCTCCGCACCAAAACAGAAAGGGAGAAAGCGCGTGACCACGTGCTGATCACTTTCGCGGCCATCGGTGGGGCGGCGTTTATTTGTATCAACCGACGCGGGTCGAAAATCGATTCGTAACAACCGTTCTCTAGCACGTTGCAAAGTAATGGGGCTCGGCTGGGACCACAGAAAAATTCGTATCATCCGGAAATTCATATTAGCCGTGTTCGTATCATCGAGATTCCACTGTACAAGGACTTCACAGCAACCTTGGTTCTCCACAAGAAAAGTAGAAAGATACCTATCAAGAAAGGGGTCAGGCAAGGAGAGACAATCTCTCCAATGCTATTCACTGCATGCTTAGAAGTATTCAAGCTCTTAGACTGGGAAGGCTTAGGAGTGAGGATCAACGGCGAATATTTCAGCAACCTTCGGTTTACAGATGACATTGTCCTATTCAGCACCAATGGAGACGAATTACAACAAATGATTGAGGACCTTAATCGAGAAAGTGTAAGAATTGGGTTGAAGATGAATATGAAGAAGACAAAGATAATGTTCAATAGCCTGGCAAGGGAACAAGAATTCAGGATCGCCAGTCAGCCTCTAGAGTCTGTAAAGGAGTACGTTTATCTAGGTCAATTACTCACAGGGGACCCTGATCACGAGAAAGAAATTTACAGAAGAATAAAATTGGGTTGGAGTGCATACGGCAGGCATTACCAAATCCTGACTGGGAGCTCACCACTGTCGTTGAAAAGAAAAGTGTACAATCATTGCATTCTACCGGTGCTAACATATGGGGCAGAAATTTGGAGGTTAACAAAGAAGCTCAAGAACAAGTTAAGGACCGCACAAAGAGCGATGGAACGAAAAATCTTAGGACTAACGTTAAGAGACAGGAAGAGAGCGGTGTGGATCAGAGAACAAACGAGGATAGCCGATATTCTAGTTGAAATTAAGCGGAAAAAGTGGAGCTGGGCAGGCCATATAATACGTAGGATGGATAACCGGTGGACCATTAGGGTTACAGCATGGATACCAAGAGAAGGGAAGCGCATTCAAGGACAGCGGAAAACTAGGTGGAGTGATGAAGTTAGTAAATTCGCATGCGCAAGTTGGAATCAGCTAGCGCAAGAAAGGGGTAATTGGAGATCGCAGGGAGAGGCCTTCGTCCTGCAGTGGACATAAGTATAGGCTGATGATGATGATGATGAATTGCTGAACATTTCACAATGTTTCTAGGTCTGAATATTCTGACAAAATAGTTATGCTAATTATTGGGTTGGCGTTTACAGTGCTATCATGCCATTGGAACAAACCTCAAAATAAATATTGAAGTCTTTCGAATCGGAGTTCATCAAAACTCTAAATCTCTGCCTCATTAAAAAGCTGTGTGGGCTCCTTCCATAGATCTGCCATGTCAGAAAAGAAACGAGAGCATGGAGACGGGCACATGCAACACTGATAGATAAGCTTTACTGCCACCTGTCACAAAAACAATAGCTATCATGCAGTTTCAGTTTAACCAACTTCTGTGTAGACAATGTGACCATTACACCGGGGTTTTACCTTGACAAAATTATATCAAGAAGGGCAGGAAGAGAGCAGAAATCGTGACACAGGTTTACTCAGGCACGACCAGACATGTGCACACGCACCCATGATGGTCAACTGGGCCACAGTGCTTCCGGCATAATTAGTTAAAATGTAGTCTACATATAGCATGAAAAAGCAATTTTTTTTTCGGTTGTGTCCAAAAGAATACAGCCAGGGTAGCCTTGTTACGCTTTGTATTTTAGCAGGTCTGAGGACAACTATTGAGAGGATGTACAGTGTCCTCTTCTTTCATCAAGGAGAATAAGCTTTACACTGGGGTGAGGGAATTAGACAGGAAGGCCAACGAGAGCTGGCTCCTCCAGTACTGACCACACATTAGTCATGGGAGCTGTATCAGATGTCAGCCAAGAGATTTTATTGCATGGTAAAAGCAGCTATGAAGGCAGCCCCCAGATACAGCCCCAGGTTGCGAGATCTAGGCCTTGCTGCTTTCTTATGAGACAAGAAGGGTCTACCAGACAGTTATGCCTAGCAAACCTAGCTGTTGGGCTAGAAAACAACTCCCACAGCTGACTTTGAGAGCTGTCACGTGCCACATAATTTCCTTGGTCATCATTATGCTTCACAACCTCAAGTACAAGCCAAAAAAAAAAAAAAAAAGTAAACCATTAGAACAGTCACCACTTTGAAAGATCAACCGTGTTAATCCTGTGTTCCCATTACTCCAAATATAAACAATGAAGAGATGAGAAATCAAGATTACAATGAGCAAGCACATAGTGCCAATACAGTCAACATCGGATTTTTCGGGCTTTTTAAGGGCTGTGAAAACGTCCGAAAAAAATTTAGTATGCTTTTTACTGCCCCCTAGGGCTCAAATCGCCACAGGCACATCCGAAATAGCTCTGAAGGCCTGCCAGTACACTTATTAGGCGTTTCGTACCTCGTACTGTGATAGTAGACAGCGGGTGCACGCTTGTATAATTAATAAGTACATACAATGTCGCGTGAAAATTGCCCCTTCCCACTGTTGGTATGCTTCACTGCGTAACACTACTGTATTGAGGCGAAGCTGACTTTCGTAACCCGGCATAATGCCACGCGTTGTGCTTTCCGAGCTTCCAAGACATTGGCGAGGATTACAAAGGCGGAGTCAGTGACATTGCTAACAGCAGCGAATTGTTTAAATTAAAAATACGGCACCGAACAGAAAGAAGCTTGGTAGCGAACGTCGAAGTAGCTAGGCCTAGCGTTGTCGAGGTGGGGGCTACGGCTGACAGTGTGCGAGAGCGCCAGTTCGAGGAGGCGAGATAATCGAAATGGCAGCAGTGATGGCTACGATTAAAGCCGTTTAGGACCTGCGGTCATGGCAAAAAGTCCAGAGAATCGGACGGCGAAGGTTTATGCGTCCGAAATTTCGGACGTTTTTATACGTTGACTCTATGGGCTACGTGGCGGTGCCATGAAGGCGTCCGAATTATCGGGCATGTCCGAAAAATCGGCTGACCGGAAAATCGGTCATTGACTGTAGTACTTTTCATCATACAACTCCATACATTTGCTTGAGTTTATTTTGGACTAGAAGGTATCCCCGGGAAGTTTACCTTTATATGATCTTCAAGAAGTTTAATCAGTGTGGAAAGCAGCGTGTCCTCCAGGTGGCCTATTTCTAGTGCCCATGCAGCAACAGAAGGAAGTAAGACAGTCTGTGCCACCTCAGCCATGCTTGCATGTGCATCAGCTACCACGAGCAATGCCAGGTCAACTGCCTGAAAAATCACCAATACAGTTAACGGTCAACAGACCAACTGCAAAAAAATTTACACTGGCATAAAAAGCTCTGTTCTCAACTGCATGGATGCAGATGAGGTTCAGTGTAAAATTTTCCATTTAACGTGCCAGTGGATTAGTCAAAAAAAGCTAGCAAAAGTCAATGTTTCTGACATAAAATTTCCGGCAAAATTAATCCCATGACCCAATGCTCAGCAGAAGAATAGCAGAACTACTTAGCCACTGTGGCTACATGTGACCTGTTTTCTGACAACAGGTTCAACCCCTAGTCTTCGCACTTAAAAACAATTTTTTTTTTTGTGCATAACCAAGGCTCAAGCCTTGACTTAAGCAGATCAATGTTATTTAGCTGTCTTTACTCACAAGAGGATTAGCACTTTTTTTTCTTATAAAGGAGTACTCACACAGATTTTTGAAGTTGTAGAAATTCTACCATGTTTCTCACACGTAAAAGGATACACTTAGCAAGTATGAAGGTCTGGATATTTCAATATTTGGATATTCAGATACAGTAGAATCTCGCTAAACACAAATCACTTAAACAGAACTACCACTTATGCAGAACAACAGCCTTTACGGTTGGTTGGTTTTGCATTAGGGCAATGCAAAAAAAAAAAAAAGTTTGTTAAATGCAACCACATTTTTTCCAACTCCGGGTAACAGAACTAAATATATTATACAAAATGAAGGTGAGCTGCCAATCTCATCCACAGCACAACAGACATCACTGTTTGTGCCTTTTCCCCTTTCAGGTTTTCTCGCTAGTTCTCTACCTTATCATGCAGGCGGCTTTTATACAAGAGCTTCTTTCACATATTTGCCTGACCGCCGTGTGCATGCATTATTTGTGAGAGAGACAGCTTTAGACTTTTGCTTCTCAAAATCTGCCTCTCCCTAGGTACTATGGAGGAGAATGCACTTTGATCTGTTTGTCCCTAGTCGAGCTGCACTACGTGACAGCAGTTAAATACTCCTGAAAAGGCTCGCTCTGCGTTCATGTTTCGTGGTGCCGCGCAAAAGCGTTGCGCTCATGACTGCAAAGTTCTCGGTTCAACTTGCGTGTTCAATAGGCTTTTAATTCTGTTTTAGAGCACAGCTCTTAGGCGCCCGTTCCTGCGTTGAACATCGGCATGCCTCGTCGGCGTAACCGAGCGAATGCAGAGCGCAGCGGGGGGGTGAAATACAGCGACAGCGAGAGAGCGCAAAAAGGAAAGCGGAGAAGGAGGGTGCAGCAGAAGCATGAGGAGGAAAGTAGAGGAAGCCACCTTGAAGCACCACCAGATGGCGCTCACGTCCGTACATCCGCGGCACCGGCTGTGCAGGAAAAAGAAAAAAGAAAAAAAAGGGGAAAAAAAAAACAGAAAGCTCGCCTTCGCGCATAGCGTTTGTGGCAAGCGTTTCCCGATAAAGATTATGGTTGCATAAGCTGCAGTTGCCGGGAAGCGGCAACTGTGTGGTCAGTCTATATATAGTGCCACGCGTTGTGGCTCTGCCAGTTGGTGCGGTGATCGGTGCAATGCCTCAATAAACAGCAAAATGAAAACATGTTTACAGTTGCGCTCAAACTGCTAATGCCTCGTAATCATCACTGTTTTTTTTTTATCTTTGAAATATTGCTGCATTATTATACCATTTCCCCCTTTCACGTCTGCAGTACATGTTCTTTTTTCTTCTGCTTCACCACCAGGCCTGACAAGAAGGATTGCTACCAAGGGGAGCAGAGACTCAGTGCACAGTGCGGATGGGGCGGTTAGGTAGATGCCGCTTTAGTGACCGCAGACCAATGAATACGGACACATTATTACTGTGAACTCATTTTGTTGTAAAATATCCATTTGCAGGTTATACTAAGTTCATGTTCATGGCTGGGAGGAGCATACACAGAGCAGGCCCATGTGGCACGTACTGTAAAGATTGCCTCCCATCACCGACGATTCTGGCGAGCGCCAAAGGCACACTGCAAAGCGGCAAACCTTAATTTACGTGTGCCCCTGTGAGACAGACCAACCACTGACGACATAAAACGGCTGCTTCATCATCACAGACTCTGCGATCCCGTTTGGACGGAAGTTCAGGTGGCAATTAAACAAAGTAAAGTGTGCCAACCTCCACAGTACCTAGGCAAAGGCAGATTTTGAGAGTAATGTCCCCAATGAAAGCCCCCAGATAATTTTTGAGTAGGGCAAATACGAGAAGTAAACTGTCATGGCTTTCGTTGGTGCCGTAGTTAGCCACCCTATTGTGGTTAGTGTAGCTCTACCATGGCTGTGGCTTGCTGTGGTTTCTTTATGCAATGTTGGTGAGCTGTGAGCTTGCTTAGCATTTCCGATGGTGGCATAAAAATTCCTACACAATGCACTCATGCATAAACGAGGATCAAAGTTATTGATGACTTCAAGAGTGGTTGCTTCACTAAAACGTCAATTTTTTTTCACTAAATGACTCTTCCTTTTTTTTTTCTAATATGTTTTGCTAGCTATATTCGGTGGCTGCAAGCAAGTACAAACTTTGTAAGAAGCAGCTTTGTGTATACCTATTATTGCTGTTGACAAAGTATCTGCTGCTTTCAAAAGAGCATCTTATGTGCCCTTGAGCACAATGTCTCAGTAAATAAAACTCCTGATAATTGTAACTTATTTACCTGGTCCCGTGAGCTTCCGTTTAATGATAGTCCACAGTATTTGAATTTGATACTTAAGTAGCTCTCGAAATTCTGAACCTGGCGTCATTGACATCTTCACGTCATGACACAGAACAAAATTTGCTGGTGCTGTGTAGCAATTCAGTCAGATATGATGATGTTGCTTATAAGGAAACAAACAATAGTGCTGCATGTGCATTTTCTTGCAGCACTCACGTGCAGATTCCGCAGCAACTGCAAGCACGCTGGTGCTTCATGAAGTTCATGACGTCAAAACATATCCACATCCTGGGTACCGAAACCAAAACTGTTTCACAGAAACAAGTATTATAGTAAAATACATAGGGCACTACGATGCTTGACAGCAATTTTTTGACGGCCAACAGGATTTGGACCTTCACTTAACGCGAAAAATGACAAGTCGAAAATGTCATGTCAGTACCTGTCTAAGACACAATTCACTATAGTATTAAGATGCACATCTTTCTTTTTCTTGATAAGCCTCCTCTACACAATGAACAAATTTGAGAACATGCATATTAATACTAATTTAGTACCTCTTTCAGGCGGCACAATATTGATAACTCCACCACAGTAGAACCTTCTTGACACATTTCAGGGAGAAGAAAAATCAGATAATCTGAAAAATATGTGATCTGGAAAGTGTATTTTCAAAGTACAGTAGATGTTCGTTAAATGACTTTAACTAATTAAATTTTTAGATTAGTTCGATCTGAACCGAAGGTCCCTGCTGGTGGCCATACATTTCTATGAGCCAAAGCTTTCATTATTTTGACCCTAAAATTGGCCCTCACCAGATAATTTGAACTTGACTGGTCGGCACCAACATGCCTAATCCCCACTGGTGACCCCAATCGTAACCCTAATGGCTACAAGGTCCATCTTGGCGCCATCAGTGGACAGTGAATGTGGCAAACATACGTCATTTTCTGCCAAAAAAAACTATTTTTGGTTTCGTGATAAATGCAGAATATCAAACACAAAATGGATGGAGTGGAGGACAACGTGTTGTGGCCCACAGACATCTTTAAAGTGCTGTCTGAGAGTGATGATGATTGAGATTGCATGTCAATGAATTTCTATTTTGTGAAGATGAAGAATGCCAGTATCGTCTTCTTATGGTTCCCAGAATCAGAGGTGTGCCATTTTTCTTGATGAAAAAACAAGTGCATGTTAAATTTCTACTTTGTTTAGGAGCTCTAGTGTCATTTTTATGCTGGTTTTCTATATTGAAACCATAAAAACTTGGTGTGCATTAGATTCAGGGGTGTTTTCGAATCAAGCAATGCAGGTACTGAATAAATAAATAAATAAATAAATAAATAAATAAATAAATAAATAAATAAATAAATAAATACTGGCAAATGATGTGGTGTGCTTCGGTATTTTTTTTTTCCCTTGCACATAATTTGACCCATTGGATAACTCAATAAATTTTATCATATCCATCAGGGTAGAAATAATGGAAATTGACTGTTCTTAGCATTGGGTGCATAAACCAGAAAACAGCATGAAATGGTAATGTATCAGCAAGGTTTCACTGTATCTGGCATCTGCTTCTTAAACAAGCTCAGCTTGTGAATGGATATGACAACCAGAAAGAAAACCAACAAGACAGATGGTTGTTGTATCACCTGAGAAAACTTATCTTGGTCATCCACGTAGGCAAGCAGCACAGCTAAACTATGTGCAGCCCTCTCACGGATCATGTCCTCTTTTTCTTCCTTGAGCATCTGTTGTAGCATGGACAGTAGCAGGGAGCTACAAATCTCAGGCTGTAAAAAAATTTTTTTTTCAGACAATCAACAAACATAATGGCAACTGAAATTTCTGATGCTGTATACACAGGCATGTCGTATATTTTTCTGACATGCAAGCAACGACGAAAACATGATGGCACCATGAACACATGTGCCACCATTTGAGTTGCAGCCATGCCCTTGCCTTGGTTCAACAGGCTATTACTTACCTTTCCAAGCACCATTCAGCTGCTACAAAACAATTTTGTGAATTGAGTTCTGGGGTTTTACATGCCAAAACCATGATTTGATTATCAAGCACGCTGTAGTGGGGGACTCTGGATTAATTTTGACCACCAGGGGATCTTTAACGTGCCCCCAATGCATGGGACACAAGCATTTTTGCATAAAAAAAATTGTAGGCCAGCATGACCCTAACTTGGTTTGCCAATGCTTGACAGAGCTGTGCTAGTCGGACATAGCAGCATAAGCAATGTGGCTGTGACAAAATAGATTCGCCACTATCCACTGCGGTGGCAGATCAAAAGTTGTGACAGGAACCTTGACGCTAATATGTTCGTACCAGTTGTCTTCATAACCGATCAGGCCTGAGATAATATGTACAGGCTAGACAGATGACCCTAAAAGCAGTGTTTGGGTCCACAGGCAATCAGATGTAAGTGCGTAGAATGTCTGTCAGTGTTCTTATTGGACAGAACAAGGAAAGCTTGCATTTAGGCAACGACTTCCATAATGAATTAACACACTGTGGCCTAAAGTTCTAGCATTGTGCAGTAGGTGTTGCCGTCTGCTCTACGCACCGTAATAATGTGAGACACACATTGGGCAAATATATTGGGTGATGGATGAATACCAAAATGCACCCAACTACCACGAAATATATAGAATACATTGCTTCATTGAAGCACAACACTGGGCAAAAACCTGCAACCACTTTTTCATACTTCTGGTACTAAAATAAATTAAAATATCTTTCCTCTCAAAATTAGTTTTTTCGGACTGCACGATTACCAGTGCTACTACAGCCTCCACATATATACAGTACAGACCACTTATAACGTAACCGCTTATAGTGTAGGACCGGATATAATACGGTCTTTTTAGACTCCCATTAATTTTCCCATAGCACTCTAGTATACGCGTATTGCTTATAGTGCAGTTGCGGGACACGAAATACCGGTTACAGTGCAGCTGCCTGGAAGTTTGACAGTCAACCTAGACGGCAAACGCTCCCGTCAAGCCACAAATACCATATTTGCTCGAATCTAACCCGCACTTTTTTTCCGATAAAACAGGTCCAAAAATTGCATGCGCGTTAGAATCGAGTACGACCCTAAATCTACGTTACCATATAGCCGTCGGCATTTCAAAATGGCCACTTCGCACGCGCGTTGCGCCTAGCTACCGTAGCTTCCTCCATGTGCTGCAGTACACGTGCTTAGGCAATAGTCTGCCATCTGTCTTCACGTGCTCTGCGTCTGCTCTATCAGCATAAAAATACCGAGTTCATCATGATGCCGCATTTAAAAGGAAAGTGATCTTGTGTGCAGAGACGGACGGAAATCGGGCCACATCACGGGCGTTCGGAGAATCTGAAACTTGCGTTCGGGACTGGCGCAAACAGAAGGATGGAATTTCATCAATACTTCTTTTTGGGCGAGTTGGTACATCTTGAAACTTTGGGAAACAGCGCAAACAGACGACACACAAGAAGGGAGACACGGACACACAGGCGCTGACTAACAACTGGTTTTATTGTGAAGGAAAGCACACCTTATATATGCCAGAGTGAAGCAAGGGAAAGGGGAAAACATAACAAGGGTAACATCATGCCAACAACGCAAGCGCAAAACAGCCAACCAAGCGCAACAAGACGCAAACAATTATTTTTCTTTCTAATCTGAACCCCCGATAGCCGCATCCAGAAGGTAAAATTCAGCGTCAAAGAGAGCAAGGGAAGGGGTGCTGAAGCACTTGCTACCGAACTTCCTGATGTGGTAGGCTTCCAAACTGATGCGCGCTGTCTTGTCACTACTCTTTCCTAGAATCGTCGTCTCCTTTAACCGGGCCACACAATCAGTGCACTTGCTAACGTGCGCAACTATATGTGCGTATTTGTCATCTCGTTTTTTCAGTTTTAGAGCGTGTTCCCCTAAACGGTCATTGACACAGCGACCAGTTTCGCCGACGTAAAACATCCCACAAGACATGGGAATGCAATACACCACTCCAGTGGAACAATTAACGAACGGCGGTTGGTGGTTCTTCTGGCATCCACGTTTACTGGTGTTGCAGATACGTGGGCACAACTTTCCCAGCTTGTTAGGGGCAGAAAAACATATTGGCACGCCGTGCCTACTTGCCACCTTCTTCAGATTGTGGGAGAGTTTATGGATGTAGGGGACCACCTCAGGTCTATGTGCCTTCCGGTGATCCTCCGCCGTTGTAGTTCCCGTTCCACGCTTGAATTTTTGAAGGAGGGTTTCAGAAACAGCAGTCAAGACCGAGATGGGAAACCCTGCAGCCAAAAGACGGCTTACCTGATTGTTAAAACTGAGCGTCATCTGATGTGGGCACGATTTCTGGAGAGCCGATTCCATACACATCACCGCTATTCCTCTCTTAATTGTCTTGGAATGTGCCGAGTCATAGGGCAGTAGCTCCTTCTTAGCCCGTGGGTAGTATCCCCAGCAAACGTGTCCATCACAGAACGTGATTTTAAGGTCTAAAAACTGTAAAATTGAAGAGTCCGGAAGTTCATGGGTGAAACGCAACCCACGTCCATGTTTGCTAAAAAAAGATAAAACTTCACCTACAGTAGAGGAGTAGGTGGAGGCAGGCTGCTTTTTTAAAAGCACTAAAAAATCGTCAACATACCTAAAAGTTTTTAAAACCGGCCCCCCATTAAACACCTGTTCTAGTGTGTCGTCCACGTTGGCCAGAAAAATGTCACAAAGAATAGGGGCTACGCAAGACCCTATGCAGATGCCATCACGCTGCAAAAAAGGCTGATCGTCAAATACAATAAAACGTATCCAACACCACGTATCTGCAACACCAGTAAACGTGGATGCCAGAAGAACCACCAACCGCCGTTCGTTAAATGTTCCACTGGAGTGGTGTATTGCATTCCCATGTCTTGTGGGATGTTTTACGTCGGCGAAACTGGTCGCTGTGTCAATGACCGTTTAGGGGAACACGCTCTAAAACTGAAAAAACGAGATGACAAATACGCACATATAGTTGCGCACGTTAGCAAGTGCACTGATTGTGTGGCCCGGTTAAAGGAGACGACGATTCTAGGAAAGAGTAGTGACAAGACAGCGCGCATCAGTTTGGAAGCCTACCACATCAGGAAGTTCGGTAGCAAGTGCTTCAGCACCCCTTCCCTTGCTCTCTTTGACGCTGAATTTTACCTTCTGGATGCGGCTATCGGGGGTTCAGATTAGAAAGAAAAATAATTGTTTGCGTCTTGTTGCGCTTGGTTGGCTGTTTTGCGCTTGCGTTGTTGGCACGATGTTACCCTTGTTATGTTTTCCCCTTTCCCTTGCTTCACTCTGGCATATATAAGGTGTGCTTTCCTTCACAATAAAACCAGTTGTTAGTCAGCGCCTGTGTGTCCGTGTCTCCCTTCTTGTGTGTCGTCTGTTTGCGCTGTTTCCCAAAGTTTCAAGAAGGATGGAAGCAATGCAGAATGGTTTCAGTGGACCGAAGCAGGACGTAATCTGCAACGATCCACTTTGGCGATACGATCCCCTTGGCCCTATCTTTAAAACAATCTCGGACGGGGAACGTCCGCCACGCCGTGTTTTCACTGCTTATAGGTCGCGTTGAAGCAAGAGGCATGATAGCACAAAGGTCAATTCGCTCGCTGCGCTTCGTCACTCGAGCGTTTTGACAGTTCGTTTCCGCGGTCAACGAGCGAGATGTGTTCATGTTTGCTTGTGCATGCGTAACACCGTGCTTGTTAATTTATTTAGTACGCGAATACGGAACCTAGAGCACGGTGACAGCAACGGCAGAAATACGCCTGGAGTGTCCATTATCGCAATAAAATAGTTGTTTTGGTCATAGTGCGCTGCCGCTTATAGTGCGGATATTCGCGACTCTGGCGACTTACGTTATGAGCGGTCTACACTGTATGAGAAATAAGTTGGCAACTGTATTCAGCTAGTTACAAGGCAGGATTGCCTTTTTAATTGGTACTGAAAATGTGGGCAAACCAGATTTGGCTTCTTTGTTAAGTTTCAGAAAAAATAACACTGCAAACATTACACCAAAGCCTTTACACAGAGGTTTCTGTTCAAGCCAATTTTCAGCTCTGTTCATAGTAATTACCATTTCTATACCTACCTTTTATATCTAATCATCTTTCTACATCAGTCTTTTCAGTATGTAATATTTAGCTAATAACCATATAGCTGCAATAATTTAAGCTTCGAACGTACCATAAAGTAATTATTGTAACTAAAAGCACACAACTGACAAGACAATTAGATCGTACAGTAATCTGCTACAGTCTGGGCAGTGGAAGAGAGCTAAATTCAATGTGAGGATATAAGAATAAGACAAATTCGCATAAAAATTGTGACTCAAAATAGAATTTAAGGGGAGAAAATGAATTACTTAAAGTCAAAACAAAAACACATTGAATTAAACAGGTGCAGCTGTTCTTTTAAGGGACACTAAACAGAAAAATGATTTCTTCTGTATCAGTAAATTACCCTACTACACTATCAAAACACTACTCTAAGAACGATAAAATTGGTTCGTAAGCAAAAAAAAAACGAGCTGGTGCAGGAACCCGCACCAGCTCGCTGTGCATCATAGATTCTGACGTCTTCTTGAGCCTAGTTAATACTTCAGCAGGAAAGATAGACTACATTGTGTTCTAAGGGAGCCAAATATTGAACATGGACAATTTCAGAAACTTTTGCTGAGCCAACGCGGCCCAAATACAAAAAAGTACTTCGAAATCCGTGACGTCACATGACGGACCGGCTTTAGGGATTGAGCGCGAAATTCAAAAACTGAAACTTTGACCTTCATTTTCTCTTCTAATAATCAACCTATTTCAAAACTAACGACAACAGAGTTTCCAAAGAATGCTTTCTCCATCTAAACTGATTTAGCCTTTTGCTTTAGTGGCCCTTTAAATGTTCTTATACAATGTACGAACATCACTAATATTTATTGCTGCCTGATGTCTATGTGTAACACTGTGATATAGCATAATTTGAGAAATAATGCTTCTTTGTTCGTTCACAATAGCATGCAGTTCAATGTCGAAAGATTAGAGACATACCAAGACACCACTGGAGTGAAGCTACTACATAAAAATATTGGGATATAGTGCTTATACTCACAGCTACTTGTGATGCCAGATAGCCACAAGACTCTGCCACCAAAAGTCTTCTTTCCAAGTACTTATGGTTTATCTGCCATCAATTTCACAGTTTGATTAGTTTGCAAGCATTGAAAAGATGAATGCATTATGAAAAGCCTACAAACAGTAGAAATGTGCCTTCTGTGAACAATAATATTCAGATATATACGAAGTGAACAAAATTGGTACTGCTAGAAATTTATCAAGTGTATCATTTGTATACTTTTGCCATGTTTTCATGTACCTGTGCTTTTCTGCACAGAGCTACACCATGTGAAACGAAGATACTAACACCTTTTCCCAAAGACCTGAGAGCCACATCCTCTTATTTAACTCTGTGTCCACTAAGGTCTCTGCATGTTCCGACTGATTTCTGTCTCCTTTTCCTGTTGCACAATTCCCTATGCAGATGCAAACCCCTAAGTCAACATTAGATATTTCCAATGAATAAAAATAAAAGGGAATTTGAAAGTGACATGGGACTCCTGCAGCCTCTACCATGGCATTTACATATACAGTCAGAGATGCACTGAACACCACTGTTTTCTTGGTATTCCTATGCAGTTTATATATGAAAACTTGGTGGCAGTGAAGTTGCTGACCAATTATTGTGTAAAGCTCTATTACAAGATAAAGGCAATAAAATAAAGAAGAATGTGGATCTATAGGCAGCAATAGAGCTGTTTTAGTTGTGCTGACTTTGGTTACAATTTAAGCAACTGTGACCCACTTGATATAGGGAAAACAAGGGGAATGCGGGAGATGGCGATTCAAGACGATGAGTAACACGAGAACAAGGTGAGAGCAGGAGCCAACGTTTCAACAAGTGGACTAGTCTTCTTCAAGGCAACATATGCTCTCCTCGGCACATTATATATAGGTAGGGTTCTTCTAAAGGGGAGAGAAGGTAAGGCGGGTGGGTGAGGTAATGAACGAGAGTGTGTTAGCGGCGAGGGTGTAGAATTGAGAGGAAATATAATGAACTACTGATAGTCGGTGGAGGAGTTTGAGGCAGCGCCCTGTGTTAGCAGGTTGACGTGTCATGGCAGGTTCCTCTTTTCATGGAAGGGGTCTGCACGACGGGGGGTGGGGGGGCCTGCTCCACTGGAGGTCAGTGAACTATCATGTCTGACGGGCAAAATAAATGTAGCTGCAGAAAAATGGTGTTCGAGCGCACAAAAAAAAAAAAGGCAAGCGGGGGGGGGGGGGGGGGGGGGGGGGTATATGTATAGATAGATCTAGAAATCTAGGAAAGGATTGAGTGAACGCAAAGAGAGGTTGGAATATTATTGACAGTCGAACAACGAAAAAAAAAAAGAAAAAAAACAAAAACTAAGAGACTCAATGCACAATAACTAAGCGTTGTTCCCTATGCTTTTCAATTTAGCATGACGAATAGATTCTAAAGCTCCCTTTGAAACGTTCATGCCTATTGGTTGCAATGTCTTGAACTTATGAATGAGGTACGATACTCTATATTTTCTGTCTTGCGCAGAACGAAAATTTGACTGTAGTATGTAGAGTTTAAGTTCATCAAAGTTATGACCTGATTGGTTGAAATGCTCGGCGACGGCTTTGGGAAGCTTTTTAGCTGTGTCTGCGCGACGTCCATTTAGCCTGACGTTTATTGATTGCCCCGTTTCACCGATATATTGCTTCTTACAGAAGGAACACTCAAGCATATAAATTACATCGGAGCTAGTGCAAGTAAAGCTAGTTTTCACTTCGAGTGTGTAGCCATTTGCGGTACTTTTAATTTTAAAGTCACTTAGAAGGTGCTTGCTGGTTTTGCACCTGGGGCGAGAACATGCTTTTATAACGGGGGAATGATCTTGGCTGACTTTAGAATGCACTAACATGTCTTTAAAGTTTCTGTTGCGGCGATAGGTAACCCTTGGTACATCCGGGAACGCTTTTCTCAGACGCTCGTTACTTGATAATATTGGGTGGTATTTTCGTAGGATGTTGTTTATGTTTGGGAGGGCATTACAATATTTTGTTATAAAGGCTGGCGGTCTATCAGATTCTGGTATAGGTTGTTTCTGAGCTAATGCCGAGTGCCTCTCTAATTTTGACGCGACGTCATCAGCCTGGTCGAGAGGAATTTGTGGGTGGTTTCGTTTCGCTAGCGTTACTGTAAGGTCATTTAGGTGGTGGATATAATCGTTGTTGTCGCTACAGATTCTTCTTATTCGTTTTGCTTGCCCGACAAAAGTTCCTCTCTTGCAATGTCGCGGGTGATGACTGGTGTAGTCTAAATACTGCTGGCTATCCGTAGGCTTCTAGTAAAGTGTTGTTCTCAGTTTTCTATTTTCTATGTAAACCGTCGTGTCGAGGCAGTTGATCTGTCTACGAGAGTGGTGAGCAGTAAACTTAATACTCGGGTGAAAGCAGTTGAAATGGCTAATTAGGTCGGTTAGCGCGTTTGTGCAGTGTTCCCATATTATGAATATGTCGTCAATGTAACGCAAGTAGGTGTGGGGCTTTAAAGGGTATGATTTTAACAGGTTTGCTTCAAGCTGTCCCTTGAAAATGTTGGCATACGTGGGAGCGAACGGTGTTCCCATGCTTGTGCCAAAAGTTTGTAGGCAGTGAATAGAATCGAATTCGAAATAGTTGAGCGTAAGAACTAATTCTAGAAGTGACAGGTAAACTTCGGGAGCGTGCGCTTAAGGATTGATTGCGAGGGACTTCGACAAGGCTTCAATGCGAGGGACTTCGACACGGCTTCAAGACAAAAGTCCACTTGTCGAAACGTTGGCTCCTGCTCTCACCTTGTTCTCGTGTTACTCATCTTCTTGAATCGCCATCTCCCGCATTCCCCTTGTTTTCCCTGGATTTCTACCGACGGAAGATGAAGGAACAAGGTGAGCGCCCTCTGCTTTCCTTGGCACACGTAGCGTTAATTGGCGACAGTCATTACAAGTACATTCACGAACACTTCCCGCCAGGCCAACATTCACCACACATTAGCTTTAAGAGTGGCGCCACGACACGCACCATATGGGACCTCATTGCCACAACACCACAGCACATCACACATTTCATCATTCACTGCGGGACTAATGACCTGAACCACGACACAAGTGACAACACAATTAAGGCCATGAAAATGCTGATAAACGACTTGCACACCAACAGACCAAACGCAAAAATCACCCTGACAAGAGTACTTCCCAGGATCGCAAACAAGCAAAGGCCACTTATTCAACAATCAGAGACACTCCTAGCTCATGCACTAGGGACATGTAAGCTCAATGATTTTCTGCTGGACATTGGACACCAACACGAAAACGTCGATGTCATCCACCACGCTGAAATACACCAGGACCCAGACATTCTTCTCGCACGGGACGGACTGCACGCCAATTTTTATGGCGTCAAAGTAATTGCTAACAACATCAAGTACAGGCTCAAGAACTCATTTAAACCAACGCAGTTAACAACACCAGTAAAACATCCGTCCCAGTTAGCTGCAACACAGAAACACAAGCCTGGAACCGTCAACACCAGCTCGTACACACACTCCACCGAAGCTAGAACCCAAGAAGCATCTACACAAACGGTGGACACTGAACCAACACCACCTGAACAACACCCGCTCATACACAAGCGCACAACCACCCGCAAAGCCTTCACGCAAACAGCTACATACACTAATAAGCAGACAGATAGACAGACAGACATCGGTGCAGGCCTCGACAAACCAACAAAGAGTAAAAAGACACCACCAAAAAATGCTTCACCCCGGAGGTCTGCCCGAGCCAAACAGAAATGACTATCACGCACTATGGTAGCAGACACAACAACAAATCTCGCTCTTTTCTCCCCCCAATCGCCAAACTCGCCGTCAAACAGACAAATTACAGATTTCCCCTAAAAACCTACGCTAGCTGCATAAAAAACAGGAAAATCCCAAAAGGCCTTACAATTAAGGCTAGATGTGCCCTTGGCTTTTTACCCTCCAGGCTATATTGAAGTGGAATGCTGTCCTAGAAAATGCATCGCTCTCTTTAATTGATGTTCTCGAAGAACACTGCCGGGACAAACTTTCGATAATTACTAATCAGCTCGACAGCATAAATTTATCTGAACCAGAAAAAAGAGAACTTGAACAATTTGTCGAAACTAGGGAGGAAAACCTACTAGATAAATACCAAGATAAAGGTATTGGAGCCGCAGATCCACCTAAGAATACTATGACCCCTACAGCACATAGCTCCACCGATAGTGCTACGAGCGAGCATCCAGAGCACTGCAGCAACGTAGTAGACATATCACAGAGCTTAAATCCCGATGCAGTTAATCTCCTCAAACGTGGTCTAACGTTTTGTCCCACAAACAACGCAGTCAATGAGTATGAACTCCACAGAGATATAACCGAGCTTTCAAGATGCATGCGCATCAAGGAATTCTTTTTCGATAGGCCTGGCATAGGAAAACATGATTAAGACTCTCTGAGACCCCCTAGCACGTGGACACCGGAAGCTGAACAGTGTCCAGACCTTGATCTATACATAAAACTAATCTCAAAGGAAATTCTAGAGTCAATGAGGCATTGCCACAAGCAAAAAAATTTGGCAACCGCTGAACACAAAATTCTTAAACAACTTGCGGAAAGAAAGGATATTGTAATAAAACCAGCAGACAAAGGCGGCAGTATCGTAATCTGGCCAATAGAAAAGTACAAAAATGAAGCCTTCAAACAACTGAGCAACCACGCCCATTACACAAAACTCGACTCTAACCCAACTACGGTTTACAGCAACCTTGTCCAAAGTACAATAGCACAGCTGCTGTCCCAGGAACTAATCACCCAGTCTGAATATCGCTTCATGATGCCCAATAACGAAGAAACCAGCTGCTTTTATCTCCTTCCTAAAATACATAAGGTTCCTGTAGAAGAAATATTTACAGCAGAAATCCCAGGCAGGCCTACAGTATCAAATAACAACACACCTACCGAGTCACTATCTAAATTCTTAAATCACCATCTGTCAAACATCTCAACCACCCTACCAGCATTTGTACAACATACGCACCACTTCCTTCGAATTATGGACTCGATTAACGCTAACCAAATTCTCTCCGACCGTGCTATTCTAGTAACTTTTGATGTTTCTGCTCTTTATACTAACATACCCATGCGGGAAGGAATTGAAGCCGTGTCGAAGTCCCTCGCAATCAATCCTCAAGCGCACACTCCCGAAGTTTACCTGTCACTTCTAGAATTAGTTCTTACGCTCAACTATTTCGAATTCGATTCGATTGACTACCTGCAAACTTTCGGCACAAGCATGGGAACACCGTTCGCTCCCACGTATGCCAACATTTTCATGGGACAGCTTGAAGCAAACCTGATGAAATCATACCCTTTAAAACCCCACACTTACTTGCGTTACATTGACGACATATTCATAATATGGGAACACGGCACAAACACGCTAACAGACCTAATAAGCCATTTCAACCGCTTTCACCCGAGTATTAAGTTTACTGCTCACCTCTCTCCTAGACAGATCAACTTCCTCGACACGACGGTTTACATAGAAAATAGAAAACTGAGAACAACACTTTACTGGAAGCCTACGGATAGCCAGCAGTATTTAGACTACACCAGTCACCACCTGCGATATTGCAAGCGAGGAATTTTTGTCGGGCAAGCAAAACGAATAAGAAGAATCTGTAGCGACGACAACGATTATATCCACCACCTAAATGACCTTAAAGTAATGCTAGCGAAACGAAACCATCCACAAATTCCTCTTGACCAGGCTTATGACGTGTCAAGATTAGAGAGGCTCTCGGCATTAGCTCAGAAACAACCTATACCAGAATCTGATAGACCGCCAGCCTTTATAACAAAATATTGTAATGCCCTCCCAAACATAAACAACATCCTACGAAAATACCACCCAATATTATCAAGTAACGAGCGTCTGAGAAAAGCGCTCCCGGATGTACCAAGGGTTACCTATCGCCGCAATAGAAACTTCAAAGACATGTTAGTGCATTCTAAAGTCAGCCAAGATCATTCCCTCATTATAAAAGCATGTTCTCGCCCCAGGTGCAAAACCTGCAAGCACCTTCAAAGTGACCTTAAAATTAAAAGTACCGCAAATGGCTACACACTCGAAGTGAAAACTAGCTTTACTTGCACTAGCTCTGATGTAATTTATATGCTTGAGTGTTCCTTCTGTATGAAGCAATATATCAGTGAAACGGGACAATCAATGAACATCAGGCTAAACGGACATCGCGCGGACACAGCTAAAAAGCTTCCCAAAGCCGTCGCCGAGCTTTTCAACCAATCAGGTCATACCTTTCATGAACTTAATCTCTACATACTACAGTCAAATTTTCGTTCTGCGCAAGACAGAAAATAGAGAATCGTACCTCATTCATAAGTTCAAGAGATTGCAACCAATAGGCATGAACATTTCAAAGGGAGCTTTAGAATCTATTCGTCATGCTAAATTGAAAAGCATAGGGAACAACGCTTAGTTATTGTGCATTGAGTTGCTTAGTTTTTGTTTTTTCTTTTTTTTTTCGTTATTAGATTGTCAATAATATTCCAACCTCTCTTTGCGTTCACTCAATCCTTTCCTAGATCTATCTATACATCTACACCCCCCCCCCCCCCCGCTTGCCTTTTTTTTTTGTGCGCTCGAACACCATTTTTCTGCAGCTACATTTATTTTGCCCGTCAGACATGATAGTTCACTGACCTCCAGTGGAGCAGGCCCCCCCACCCCCCGTTGTGCAGACCCCTTCCATGAAAAGAGGAACCTGCCATGACACGTCAACCTGCTAACACAGGGCGCTGCCTCAAACTCCTCCACCGACTATCAGTAGTGCATTATATTTCCTCTCAATTCTACACCCTCGCCGCTAACACACTCTCGTTCATTACCTCACCCACCCGCGTTACCTTCTCTCCCCTTTAGAAGAACCCTACCTATATATACTGTGCCGAGGAGAGCATATGTCGCCTTGAAGAAGACAAGTCCACTTGTCGAACCGTTGGCTCCTGCTCTCACGTTGTTCTGGTGTTACTCATCCACTTGATATAGCAATATGTATTAAAATACCTAATTAAGATTTCATGAGACAAGAAAAATATTCAAATTATACGGATGTTAAATTACAATATGTATTAAAGCAATAAACAAATGCTTACTACATTAACATCACATTACTAACTAAAGAAATCCGTAACCTTCATTTCTATATTCATAAAATCAGCGTGGAAGCTGCAAGTCTTATCATCTCATGAGTGATGAATGCTCAAAGCAGCAAGGGCCTCAAGACATCTTGGGCAATGCAGCAGTGGCGCAAGACGTGTCTTTATCCAAGTAGACATGTATTTCACTACCATGCTTATGTAACTATCATTTTGTCACCAGTGAGCTGGTCGGCAACAGATTGTCCACTGCAATGTAGCCGGCAAGTTTGATGGCAGAACTTTGCATCTTTAACGGCTTCCACAGTGTTTAAGACATAGCCTTTCTTGCATTGAATCAAACAAAACCACTGCTCACCACAATAATTGCAGATGAATCTGCAGTCGCTATCATCGCAATCATGAATGGCAACCATGCAGAGTAAGAAAGGCAACTCACTTCATTTTTAGCAGGTATGATCGTGATTATTCGCTAACCTTAGCTTTCCAAACTGTGAACTTAAAATTTCTTCGTGTATCAAGTGCAATAGATCCAACACACACTGCGCATGCTTTCAGACAGCGCAGACAGATTATGTGCATTGCAGTGCACTGGCATTCACTGTCTCAGCCACTTCACATGTAAATGCTGGATGACAGTTCAACAAAGTGTGATTGTTTCTCCCACACCTAGCACATCATGCAGTGTCGAAAGATTGAACCGATACATTTCCTTATCACTACTTAGCTGATTACTTAAAACTTACATTCGACTGCTAAAAAAACTTCGCGCCTCTCTGCCAGCAAGTACTGTATGAATTTCACAAGCACCTCATCTACTCATTGCCATCATGACCTTAATACAGTAGATTTCCATCAATTCAAGTCCGGCTAATTCGGTTTTTCAGTTATTTCAATCCCAATCGAAGGCCCTGGCCGGTGCCCATATATTTCTATGGGCTAAAAATTTAGTTATTTCGATAGAGAAATTGTCCTTCGGTGGATAATTCGAACTTGGCTGGCCAGCACACATATGCCTGAGCCTAATGCTGACCCCAGTAGTGATGCCAACAGCGATAGCATCTGTTTTGGTGGCACTAAGGGTACAGTGAATGCATTGAACACACCATAATTTCTCATTGAAAACACCTATTTTTAGCCTGCCCCAGGAAAATTTTAATGCGATAACAATAGCGCACAATGAATTATTACAGTATTTACCTCATTCTAACTTGCACTTTTTTGTCAAGTAAATTTGTAAAAGCACATTCAAACAATATAATTCAGTAGAATTGCATGTATTACACAATAAAGTAGCAAAGTGATCAGACTAAGAGCATAAGCCACCATCCAGTTTGCGATAGTTGTGAAGTCATTTGATAAATACAGAATACAGTAAAACGCCGCTGATACGTTTTTTATGGGACCGTAAAAAAAACGCAAGAGCGGGGAAACACAAGAGCCGAGAAACAGGAAAAATTGAGAAATGAGAGTAGTGGTGGACTGCACACAATTTTATTTTAATTCTTACGTTTGAAAAAAAGTTGCAGTTTTGCCGAAGCATCGATTGCGAGAGCAATTAGTAGACAGCTATACAAAGTAAGGATAGCAGTTTTATCGTCCGTATAAACTTGTAAACACTCCCATTGAAGGCAATAGTAGTACTGATATTTAAAGTTGATAGAAATATTTGTAGTGCATCAAAGGTGGTAATTTTCACAACTATGTCAATATAATGCAACCACACACAACATTTCCATGCGCCATAAATGCTTGGTAGTTTACGTAACAATCATACGTTAAGCAATAAATTGCGCCTACACCTATCCCACCGGTGGGCGGTTTGCATATGATAGCATGAGACAAGTTACACGGATGATTTAAGAGAGCATTCACGGATTATATAACAAGGCTGTTTGAACAGTTAAACTTTCACATAACAAATGAGTAAACGGCTGGGTCAGTAATAGCTACCTATTCATTTCTATCTAGAAAAAGTTAAATTTGAGCATAAATGGAAAACTTCCGAAAAGGAGGAGAGGCCGGGCAAATGCAGATGACACAGATGTAAGATTCAGTGCGTCTGGCCCAATGACCGGATGTTTCAGCACCATATCACCTCCAGACCCCATTCCTTCCTCTCTTCTAATTGACCTATCATACGTGAAGTAAAGCCCCTACACCTTTTTAACCATATGGCGTAACCTTAGCAATGTCGTCTCCGCACTACACCATCACCTCCAGTCTCCTCTAATTTCTTGCTTCTCATATTGAGCTATCATACGGCGTAATGTCGTCCCCAGATTGCATCACCACTCCCAATGTTCCTTTAATTTCTCTCTTCTCTCATTCCAGAGGGCTTTGCACCATCACCTCCAATCTCGCTCTCCTTTCCCTATCTAACGAACTGAACTTATTTAAGCTCGCTGCGCCAGTAGCTTTTCAGTTCATTGGTTTTGTTCGAAGTTGCGCTCGTGCTTAATCGAACTGCATATAATCTGCAACGGTTTTATTGGTGCTCGGCTCCGACTGCTCCCTATCCATAAAGAAGAGCAAGTCTGTATCTGTTTATAATGTATATTTGTTGTCTCATGTTATATTTTTGTCAGGCACGGTAAATAGGAGATCTCTGTATTTCTTGATTATATTTATTATTTACACAGAGCAGGATTTTATTACTGAACAATTTTGTTAAGTGATTGAAATGACACCTTTATGTTTGTACATTGCTTACCATACTTTTGATTCGGCAGTTATTTAATTCCTACAGCGAAAATGCTGGTACTTGAGCATTTAATTAAATTTTATCTGGATACCTTTAAAGCCTCTTTCTGTGGGACATCTTTTGTGTAAAATCTTGGGGAATAAAGTTTCTTTACCTGTCATTGCTTTTCTTTCTAATGTATGCATTTAATACAAGCTTCGTCTAAGCACGGCGAAGGTCATTGTTGCACGCTATCTATGAGGCGAAATAAGCTGACATTATTACGGCGCTACGACCGTCTCTACTCTTTCTTTCGTTTCCCCTACACCGTCTTTCTGAGCTCTTTGCATAATAAAATACTAGTCGAGGCTTACAAATTGTGGAGATGGGTTTGCACAAGGCTTACCCCACGAGCGACGGTCAAGAAAGGGCACGACGCTCCTCCACTCCGCAACGCACAAAGGCGCTACGGCAGGGTTCGTTGACTCTCCGACACGGGGCAGACAAGTCTCTGGAGTCAGATCGCCAACAAACACGGGTTTATTCACCCACGATACAGCACAGTGCGACAGTCATGGCGCTTACAGGCCAAGGCTCACCGCAAGACCGATCGAGTATGCGCGCCTGCGGCGCTAGCGCTAACCGGGTAGCGGTCCGCCAAGCGCAAGAACGAGGGGTCGCGAGAACAAAGGTCTCAAGTAACCACCTCGTTGCGGGCCTGTGAGCATCTGCCGCGGCGAGGAAGTGCTCAGCGGACGAGAGCTCGGGTGGAGAGGGTGCCCGGGGCCGCCGCGCGAGCGGCCAATCAGGGCGCGTCCCGGTGACGTGTTCTCGCGGGGCAAGTCCAATCCCGGGGGGGAGAAGCACAATTTGCACGGGAAAGTAGGTCCGGCGCGCTCGCCACGCGCAAGCTGGGGGACGAGGCACAGGAAGGCACCTCGATCCCCACAAAATTGTCGAATAAAGACATGTGGATATGGCTGTAAACTACTGGAGACCGTTACTGATAGGCTCATAGTGGTTAGCGAAGCTGTCACTGCACGTAAGTAATTCTGTTAACTGCGCGAATAATTTACTTTTTTCGTTACTCTTAATTCTTACATACTCTTTGCATAATAAAATACTAGTCGAGGCTTACAAATTGTGGAGATGGGTTTGCACAAGGCTTACCCAACGAGCGACGGTCAAGAAAGGGCACGACGCTCCTCCACTCCGCAACGCACAAAGGCGCTATGGCAGGGTTCGTTGACTCTCCGACACGGGGCAGACAAGTCTCCGGAGTCAGATTGCCAACAAACACGGGTTTATTCACCCAAGATACAGCACAGTGCGACAGTCATGGCGCTGTGCTGTATCTGTTGCTCGCTCAGCCATCCCAAAAAATTTGTTTTCATTCTCTCCTTGAGTGTATAACTTCTATTTACGCCTTTCTACCCACGCACAGTTCCCACATTAATGTTCCCGCACTCTAGCACCAGAACTAGGCCACGCTGATGCCGTTCAACACATGATTTTTGCATTATCTTGCTGCACCAGCACTAAGACAACACTTGAAGATGGCTAAGTTCCATGCCATACAGCACCACTGAAGTTAAATAACCTCCAAGCGCCTTGCGTAGAAACTGAACGCAAGAAACAACAGCGCGCAGCAGACGCCCCTCACTTTCTGCGCACTTCCCGAGCGCAGAAAGTCCACAGGTCCGGCACAGCAGCGGCACGGCATGGCAGTTCCCCGCAATAGCCTCACGCAGAAGCCGGCACTTTGGAGACTCCCAGTATTTACGTCACTCTAACATGGCCGTTCGGGCTGGCGCTGGGTGGCAGTTCGCGATGCATGATTCAAGAACGGTCCCACACTTGCGAGGCAACAGTGGCTTACCAATGCATTGGGTCCTATGGGAGCTATGCTGTGACCGGCCAAAAACAATGTAATAGCCAGGAAAATGCAGCACCCAGGAAAGTAATAGCGGGGTTTTACTGTATTAACCCTTTGAGGGTTGAATTATTTTGCCAAATGCGACCCCCCAGGGTTGATTTTTTTTATTGCTGATTTAAATTCTTCGAAAGAACTTATTTTGAAAAAATATGGTCGTAATTTTTTTAGAGTGACAGTAAAGTGAGAAAAAAATTGTTTGTGTTGTAAAATACAGAATGTTTATTCATGAATAAGAAGATACGCGCACTGAAAAATGATTGTGTGCACGTCCAAAAACCAAAACAAATGAGAAGCCTTCGTCTTATAGCCAACAAGATGCGATAGAGCTTTTGTGGTCTACAAAAAAGGAAACGCAAAAACGGCAGCATCGTTTGTGTATATACGTGCCTGCCTGGGAACAGGTGTAATCGCGCCACAGTGGGTGATAAACGATCGAGTAACAAGCAGTCACCCTTTGAGAGATTTTAAATCGGATAGCTATCAGTTTAGTGCATGCAACTAGCGGGATCCGCCGCAGGAGAAAAGCGTAACTTGATGTCGGTGCCTTGCGCGCGCGCGCCTGGATGTGCGAGCAATAGCCGACGTGCCGTTGCCATAAAAAAAAAAAGGAGAGGCATTGGCGCAAGTAAAAAATTCCACTAGTTCCCGTCGAGTGGCAGCACATACGAAGCGAAACAAATAATTGAAATAATCGCGCACTTGTCGCCGCAGCGCGAGCGCGCGCGCCCGTCGAGTGGCAGCACATGCCAAGCGAAAGAAATGATCGAAAAAGGCACGCTTTTTAAATGTACAAGCGATAGCGTACGTGTACGCCATTGACCATTTTGAGGGTGTTCGCGGAGGATGTACATGTATGATATTGACCCTGAAAGGGTTAAACACACTGTGGACCGTACGGAGGACACCATGTTGTGCTTTTCATAGTACAGTTAAACCTGCTTATAACGAACCTCCATATAACGAATTCCTGGATATAACGAAGTTTTTCTATTCACCGCCGTTACTCCATAGAAACACATGTATTTGAGACCTCTACGTAACGAAGTGGCAGCGGGAGAGCCCCTTGAAATAACCAATTTTCCCCGCCGACAACCTAGAGATTTCGCCCCAAATTTTGTCATTTTTGCGCGAGCAGAAACCGGAAGCACGTTCACCACCTGCATCCCTCAACTCGGCGATCTTGCCACCGCGGGCGTGACGTTTCCCCTTCCCTTCATTCAAACCTGATCCCGCCGCTTGCTGCAGCTGGCCTAGCCCACCAAGCCGGCACTCTCCTTTTCGTGTTGATGTCACTGAAGGAAAAAAAATGTTTGTTTTTTTTTCAGCGCACTGGCAGCGCCACTCTTTGGTTACTGCACAAGTCTCTGCGCTTCACTTCACTGGGTGACACTATACGACGCTATGACCTAAAGTCCCTATATAAGAAAAGTACCACCATCCTTTGATCAATGGCGCTTCGCTCTCTCCTGTATCTCCGATTGGACGATGATAGCGCACGCTTTGACTTCTTTATATTTTGTTTTTGTTTTCGCCTCAGAGCCATGTTGAAAGTCCTCTGCGCAGCCGCAGTTGCGGGCAGCGGCAGCGGCGCGCGCCCGGCCTGAAAGTTTCAACATGGACTTTCTAGGGCCGCCACCGTCGACTTGCTTTCGCAAGCAAAAAATAAAGAAAAAAGCACGCGCTTTAGGAGAGGAGACGAAGGAGGAAAGAGTAGATGGCGGTACTTTTCTTATATAGGGACTTTACTATGACCGTGTCGCTCGCTCTTCGTTTGCAACGCCTCATGCTTGCGCGAAACGACACACGTCCATGCATCCAGTACCTGGTGTGACATAAGGATGAATGCTTCGACGAAGAAACGCAAGATATTGACCTTGTCTGTCCACGCGGGCGCACACTTTTTCGACATCGCAGATTGCTTTCAAGATACGCCGCCGCCGAAGTAAACACCTCCCTTTCTCGCCTCCCCCGCCGTGCCTAGCGCGTAAGCGCGCTTCCGCCCCCCCCCCCCCCTTCTCCCCCACGCGACCCCCCGCAAGCTTTCACTCGCACACGCAGCGTACGGCGCGCGGCGACGATGTTGCCACGTTTGGACTTTACACGGAACCTCAAAGTGACATCCACAGTGAAGGCACAAATGCGCGTCGCAATAAAATGTGCTTCTGCGCGGTTACTACTCCGACGGCGACAGCGAATTTGCAGCCCCTACCAGCAGCTTCTCCGCGTTACAGGGAACCTATCTCGAAGGCCATGCTTTTGTGCGCGGCAATCGGTAACAGCTGTACGAGCAGGATATATGTCATGATGGCCATGTTGTAAGTTCACTATCGCTGGTGACTGTCGTCCGGGCGTCGCAACTCGAGAATCGAACGTCTGCGCATGTGAGATTTTGCCGATTTTGTGCCTATGCGTGTAAAACAAGAAAAATTGTACGCACTAACCGTTTGGTGGGCAATGAGCGACTACGGATTAAGCGGTCAGCCAATACATGGGGTTCAATGGGGGCTGGGTGGGGGAATCTTCGCGACTATGTTTAAACCGCAATTATGCATTAAGCGGGTACGTATTAACGAGGTTTGACTGTACTACCCTTACTTCGTATCGCTGTCTGCTAAATTGCTGTCGCAATCGATGCTTCGCCTTTCGGGCGAATCTGGGGCTTTTTTGTTCATCGCAACTTTAGTGTATTGGGAGTAAATCTTGAGCGATAGTACATACGGTAAGCGTTTCTTTTTCGAATTTTCGTGCCCAACCTGCATATAACGAAATCCTCTTTATAACAAAATTTTTTAAGAATTTGTCAGTTTCGTTATATCCAGGTTTAACTGTAAGCGATAAAGTGCTGACTGAGAGTAATGATGATGGACATTAATAAAATGAATTTCCATTCTGTGATGGTAAAGTTCACTGGTTTTGTCTTTTTCTTATTGCCCGATTCAGAGGCATGCTTCATTTTTCTTGCTAAATATTCAAGCGCGTGTTCAATTTCCACTTTGTTCAGGAGCTCCAATGCTCTTTTTACATTAGTTTTCTACTTTGAAGCCATAAAAAGTATGCGCGCACTTGATTTGGGGACGTGTTAGAATTGGGAAAACACTGCCAAATGAATCAGCAATGTGTTCCAAGATTTTTTTTCTGTCGCTTGTTTAATTCGACCCGCCAGACAAGCAGACCAATTTTGCCGCTCTCGTCAGGGTCGAATTACGGAAGTCAACTGTACCCCCTTTCTTCTATTCACACACATGTTCAAATGCATTTTTTTCTCGTTTTATTGACATCTGAAAATCGTTACTTGAACCCACTCAATTCTTTCTATTGGCAATCGTTTTGCAAGCAGTTAATGGGTGATAAAATCTTGTACATTTCTCATAACACTCTTGCTTTGTTTAAACTGAGCTTCACGTTTAGTAAATTCTGTAATATTTAATACGTTGCTTTCAAAATGTATTTTTGTTCTTAAATTAACCAATGCTTTAATTTGTTTTTCATGAATGCAAACTTTTGAAAGGTTTCTGTTTCTTTCTCCACTCCGGCTATAGGCTGATAGGGCTGCAGTATGTCAAAATAAATGAGTATATCAAATCAATTACACTCGTACATCTGAAGTATATTTTGCTGTAGTATTGCATGGAAGTCGTAAAACATTTTTCATGCACGCCCATTTTTATGTCGCTTGACAATGTTTTACAGAACTTCTGGTTGTGCTTTAGCGGGTGGTAGTGAAATGCTATCCTAATTGGCTGTGATTTGTTATGAAATGCTAGTACAAGTGGCCTCTCATCAGCATTACATGAATGATGAGCACTCATCCAGATAACTAATCCTGCCAGCTTCCCTAGCACCTTACGCATTGGTCTGCTTTGCAAACTACTGAAGCCTGCCAAAATGTCTCCGATACTCACCATTAGGGTGCAGCACATCAACACTCTGATCATACGAAAGGCAGATGCAGAAATAACTAGCCTTTCTTCAAAAAGAACAGACTAGTGGGCTAGTTAGTACTGCATAACTTGAGGAAAAGCGCAAAAGAGCACGCATGACCGAGACGAAGACTCGTTCTGTTGTGTCTTCCTCTCCTTCTGTTGTCCTGCATGGTCTTTTACGCTTTACCTCAAGTTCGCCTTTCTTCTCATGTGTTCAAACCTCCCACTTGTGGGGATGCGCGACTCTCACGTGTCTCCTGTAACCCGGCTTAACTGCGTAGCTAAGTGCCGACGGCGGTCGTGGTGGTTGTGGCGCATTGCGAGAGATGGCGCGAGTGTCGCGATGCTGGCGCCACCGGGTGGCGGGGTGACTTGGGAGAAAGGGGTCAAAGGCTTGGGATCGGCGGCCAACACGCACGAACGCTTCACGCGTGCGCCGGCCCGCTTCGCGCGACCGTCGCCCGAGGCTAAGAGCAGGACAACAGTATGGACGAACATGGATCGTTCGAGCGCGCCACCGTTCGCGTGACTGTACACGCGAACGACTAGGCGATGGTGTCACAGCATGGGGCGAACGTATTCGCTCGCTATCGGGTCGCGGTGAGTCGGATTTCCTTGATTTGTCGCGCGCCCATGTGAATGTTCTATTGGTAGTAATTCGGCTAGTGTGTATTAGTGTATGAAAGGTGCAATAAATGCCCTTGTGATTGTTTGCACTACTGTGTTGTCGTTCCTTTGTCCCAAGAGCATGTGTGAGACCCCACACACTTGAACATGTATCCCTAAAGGTGTGACAGGCACTTGAAAAGGTAGGAAACCTGTTCCATAGAAATGTTAGTAATTGCCTGCCACATTTACATTCCACAAGACATAAGAATAGCAAAGTACCAACATCACCCTGCAAGGCTAACATCACCGGCACATGCAACAGTTCAAACACACACACGCCCATACTCACTCACTCACTCACAATCATAAGCAATGAAAAAGGTATGCGGATGATTAGAACATACTTGCTCCCAGCACTGTGGCAGAAGCTCAGCTTCAACTCGTTCAGGGCCTAAGCACTGAGCCACAGACAAAAGCCCAGCCAATATGACTCTGCGCTGCGCATCATCAGGACGCTTCGTTAGGTTGAATAACAGATTCAGAAGGACATCACGTTGAGCAGCATCCGGATGCAAATTGATGGCTGCCAAGAGTAGAGGAACCAGCTCCTGCAAAACATACACAAAGGAGTCAAGAGATAATGAAATAAAATGCACTAGAGAACATTAATTCAAATTTCACAGACACGTTGAAAAAAAAAATTCAACCTAAATATGAACTAAGAAAATTCTAGGCAATATACTATAACCACATTTAGTGGTAGATAGACAAGAGTACATATCGTCATTATAATTATCAACATCACTTATTTTACCTTTATCCCTTGCAGTGTCGTGTTTTTTAGAAGGTGATGCACCTCCAGCTATGGTCGTTATCGTAGTAAGAGGACATAAATCAGGCTCCTTGATTTCATAAAGACTAGAGAGTGTTACCAAGATAACTCTGGTGTGGATTCCTAATTGCTGCTGTATATTCAAGTTTTGTCCGGACAAACATTTCATAAAACACAATGGTTTATTTTAGGTTATGCAGAAGTAAAAAAAATGACATGGATAATGACAAATGCTCTCTTGGTATGGCCATCACATTACTATCTGACGTCAATGACCCGGCAGGACAGAAAAGCAAGAACGTACCAGTATGTCAGTGACACTGAAAGGATTAGCGGTCCCGGATGGGACTATTACATATTACATGAGGGGGGAGCATGATCAACAAAGTACAACACTTGATCACTAATCTAAAGAATAAGAATAATGCATAACAAATGAAGAAAAAAAAAGAAAATTCAAATGCAGCATGGTACAAAAGCTGTAAAGTTTATCAACAAATTGTTATGTCAATGTAAGCAAACAGGAAGGGGACGACAATTCAATCAGTTATCACACAAAAAGAACAAAACAGTACAAATAGCAATCAATATCATGAACAAAAAGCAAAACCACCCTAAGCAAACAACAAGAAATTAGGATTGGAAACACTTAATACCCAAAGTGCGCCACTAATACCTCTCTAAATATTGAGGGATTGCATTCAGTGATTATTGACTGTGGTTGCATATTCCAATCTGCTATGGTATTGGCTAAAAACAAAAGTTGTTAAAGGGCCCCTGAACCACCCCTCGGGCTTGGTGAAAAAACACAGTCTGCGGATAACATACGCTGCTGTGAACATCGCAGCCAAATTTTGCAGTCGAGCGCAGCTTCTGGATCTCGCAAGCGGAGCGCGGTCACCTTTCTCTCAAACGCTCTCTTTTCAACAGAAGCCTGCTCCTCACTCTTTTCTGGACACTATTTCGTAATATACCAGATTCGAATATGTCACTGCCATTGGCGAACAGCTGACATCAATCAAGAAGGGTGCTTGGATCAGTGCGCTCACTATGTATATTTATTGACGCAGTTTAATAAACAGGCTGAAGTAAGCAAAAATCTGCTTTCGAATTTCAATAATAATTACGTACTTCCAGAAGAAGCCGACTATAGATTCTCACGCTCGGCAGCGGCCGCCCGCGTAGCAATTGAACTTTGGCCATCCTGCTTATTGGTGTCGTAGCCGTCGGGTCTCGCTAATGTCGACTAGTTTTGCACACTCAACTTAAGGCCAGACCACGCTCACGCGCTCACTCCTGGCCGCTCCTGGTTAGAAACCTTGGCAGACTTCGCTTCCCCCGTAATGAGTTATTGATAGCGCTTCAAAATGCGCAAGTTGGATGTGGCTACTATCCGTCAGTCAAGCTGGTGAAGGACAAAGCCGGTCCGCACTACGAAGCACAGCCAGACAGGAGCATATGAGCGCGAGTGCGCACTCTAGCCCTGTCGTGCACAAAGCAAACGCTGCAGTTGCATGAAGCTGCAGTCTGCTATGTAGCGCAGATACTGCAGCCGCTGCGGACTGCCGCAACAAGTCCACTGGCTGAGCACACTGCAGCTCGCGGAGAACAACTGCATTTGGCACGTTTGGCTGTTTTGCGTGTCATAAGCACCAAAGTCGGAAACAGTGGCGTCTACATAAACATCCAAAATAAAATTTGAACTGTGTGCCACGGTGACGTTTTAGTAGGCAGAGCGTTGTGGGCAAACCCCACTCCACGGTAACTTTCGCAGTGCAAAAAACTGAAAGAGCAGCGGAAGCACCGCGAACGATATGTTTGACAGCCAATAACTCTGCTTCTGCTGAACGTATTGAATAACATTTTGTGAGAAAGTATTTCTGAAATAGTCTAATTCAACTTCAGATGCATTTCTTGACTTCAATAAAAAGTGGTTCAGGGCCCCTTTAAATGCATTGGTAGTACCGTGGAGACAGATTCTTAAGGAATTGAAAGGCACCAAGAACTGCGCACCAAAGGAAGAACAAGAGTAACAGGTAAATTTTGAATATTATAATATATCTTGCAGAATAGGCAGAGTTGCATGATTCTACATCTGGATGCTAAAGGAGGGAGATTAGGGGAAGATTTGATGATAGTAAACACTATGGTCGTTATCGTAGGAAGAGGACATAAATCCGGCTCCTCGATTTCATAATGACTAGAGAGTGTTACTAAGGTAACTCTGGTGTGGAAACAAAAAAGAAAAAGGATGAAACAGCTAGCTCCGGAGAGGTAGTTAAGCCAGAGGAGGAAACCTTTCCGATTTCCTCAACAGAAATTCAGGAAGAGGATCAGGCACTGAGTTACGATTCTCAACAAAGTGGAAAGAAAGAGTCTGAAACAGCTAGCTCCACAGATGTAGTTAAGCCTGAGGATGCAATGTTTCCGATTTACCCAACAAAAATTCAGGAATGGGGTCAGACTGAGCAGCCGCCAACGGAAAGAAAGAAAAGGCAGTCGGAAATGAGCACCAGAAAGAGTACGAAGAGAAAGAGGTGTCGCAAATTCAGGAATGCGGCAGAAAGGGCAACGCGGCCAAATAACTCGAAAGCCACTAAACCTGTAGGGAGCGCATTGAAAGAGTTATGTTGAATTCCAATGGCGGAGCCGGAGCAGCCGACGGACTCCGCGAGCGAGCACTCGACTCTGGCGTAGAGCAACGCCTCCAAATCCGCGAGTGGAACACAACCTGCGCCGCCGGAGCAAGGCGGAAGCGGAAGTTCTATCCTTCGGGCGCCAAGTTACCCAGGATACCTTGCGTGTTGTCATTCCCTTCCGCTGTTTGCTCCCAGCACCGCCGCAACGGTCACTTGTCTTTTCAGTGCCATTCACCCGCTGCTTAAAACTGCAAAATGGATATCTTGCCAATTAAGCGTGCAACAGCTTTTGTTTGCTATGGTGAGCACACAGGATGCGGAGAAACATGGTAGGTGTCTTTGCAACTTGAAGGACGTCCTCGATGAAGCTCCCTACTTTCGGCCTCTTCGCAGGAATGCGGAACATCCTGTCGAATTCCCGCTCATAAGCGGCAGTTTTAGCGTCGCTGGCACTATCTGAGAAATCGCTCGTGTCGGAACTTGAGCTTTCCGACTCGGAGCTGTCACTATCGAGTAGCAGAAGCAATGCCGCACGCTCTGCCAAACTAGCCGAGCCGTTCATGTCGTCCGCCATTACCATCGCGAGTCGCGACCGGCTGCGCCCCCCGGCAGACAAACGTGGTAAAGGAAATGCGTCACGCAGAGTTCCGGTCCACTCCGCCGATTTTGGCGGAGCATCTTTTCCTGCTCCACGGAGTCACTCCCGCTCTGAATCCACTCCGACTCTCTCATTGGAACATTTTACTCCCGCCCTCACTCTGTCATTGGAACAAACTTGCTCCGAAACGAGCAGAAAAACTTGTTCCGACTCCACCATTGGAATTCAACATTAGTCAGGCGCGCTTGTTATTTCGAATGTTTCCAGTCAGAGCGCTTCAGAGTCCCCGGAGGAGAAAAAAATGACTGGGCCATTTGGCACGCAAGAGGACAATAGCTAGGGGGCAGTTATGTTCCCACTCGTTGAGTTCCCGAGGTATAACCTGTATGACATAGGACAGCGCAACAGTGAGGCAAAGCGAAGTGATCATACCGGGCAGGGAATTCAAAGTGCGATGCCTAGAAGGCATGTTGCCAGTATGTAAGGTGTCGGGCGTCTGCAGCGAGGAGAATGACCTACATTCCCTAGTTGACAAGACAAGCTTTCAGGCTGCGCCTGCCTCGAGTACGACATAAAGATATGACACAACCGTAGGCTATTCAGAATGAAAAGCAGTAAACATGTTTAGCGGAAACAGTTTGGTTGGTTTCTTTATTTTAAGCTTTGTTTAGGTTGCTTATTTTAGAAGCTCGCCGATATTCAGAAAGAGATGGTTTCACACACATAAATTTTTGAAACTTTGTTTTCTCAATGTTTCATCTTTTTAAATAGATAGACTTGCCTTTTGTGTAAGGTACACTTGCAATGTCAAGTCTAGGTTGTTTGTTAGAAGCCTGTAGCTTCTCATTTCAAACGACACGAAGACTAACAAGGGAAACCTTCTAGATATGTCAGCGCCAGATCTCGCAGGCCAACTAAAACTGTAATAAATGTGCGCTGCTTAGCGTATGCTGTACTATAGCGTATGCTATACTAAAACTGTCTAGAGATCAATCCTTAGGAAGCCTTTAACCCAATATATTATGCTGCTTAGGCTGCCACTTAGGCTTCTCGACAGACAGAAAATTTGGCAGATGCAACCTCATTCTAACCTGCAGTATAATTCCCTCTCAAATGTTCCAAGAAGACGTGCTGTTTCCAATGTAAATTAAATGCCACAGAAAACTGTTGATATATGTCTTAATTTTTGTCCTTGACTTCCACGGTGCTCACATCAGTCAACATCACCTCTTTCATCAAACCAAAACTCAGTGCTGTGATGACCCTCAATATCTGTGTTTAGACTTCCTCCTGCTTTGATCATTTTTACCATCTTTTTCACTGCTACTGAATTGAATGATGAATAAATGATTACCTAGCACATAGGACATTTCCTCTTTGTCACCAGGCTAACTATGCAGCCAGGCAAATGCCCTCTCTAATAATTATGTACCAAAACAGTTATTCATTTTCACCATTCTTTAAGATGTGCTGCATGTGCCACCACCAGCATTAACATGTCCAAATCAAAGCACCAACTTTAGACCAGGGATGACTGTGCCAGAACAAGTAGTTGGCTGAAACCCAGATGGCATTGCCTGCAAGCAACCTCATGCTAAGTACACTAGATGACCTAACTGCAACATGTTATGCCTCTTCCAACCACCACAACCAATAAGAAAAAAAGAAAGAGAGTGAGCCTACCTCTCGTTTTGCCAGCAGGACATTAGGCACAATGTGTGGAAGACACCGGGCAAGCATCAGAACCACCTCCTCGCCTGATGAAGCCACTGCTGTCACATCTTTTGCAAGGCGTGAGTCAGACAACTCACAATGTGGTTGGCATACGTTCATAAGGGCCTCAAGAAAGGCTGGACACGTCTTCCTGCACAGCACAGGAAACACATACAAGCTAACTGTAAAGAATCCAAACAGCTTTGCGAATAGACGTGGCTGCTACATTAATGCCAAACTAGTTCTGTGTAATGCTCATAGCGATACATGTACACCTTCATGTCACAGGAGTAGCCATGAATTGTTCTCATGCAATGGTTACATGCCTACTGCACTGATGGTTAAATGGAAAGAACACTTCTGCCACTTGGTCACCTTTCCCATCTCACCACAGTGCTGCAGTAGATGTGGCCTTTTCTTTTTTTGTTCATTTGCCTGCAACAAGAGACTCCTCTAAAAAGAATGGCAAAATATCTGAGTACCAGTAACTGACACACTTCACTTAAGCCACAGAAACTGTTACCGCCCCGCCAGCACACAGCCACCAACATTAATCAAGCACTACAAACTGGAAGCGCAAAGACACATGAGCTGAGTTGAACTTTACAATCTCCTACAGCAAGTTTTTCATTTGCAGGTTTGCAGGTTCATTTGCTTGTATGCAGAACGGTTAACTGCTGGTACCAAGAACATTAATGTTACTGCTGTGGCCACTCCTCAGATGACAAGCACCACCTTCAATTCTAAAACTCACACTTGTCTCCTCAGGCCTTGAAAAGGCCCTGCAGCACATATGAATGTGATTGTAAAATGCACTTTGCAAGCAGGGCGTCACTTCAGGAACACCCTCCATGAAGAATTTTTCACAAGTGTTTTCAATTGGCAATGTTATGAAAAGAAAAAAGTGACTAACAGAGCTTTATTTCATTCCCTTCTCCTATCATACTCAAATATGTAGCTCTACAAGCAAGGGCAGTGCTCTGACAGTGTGATCTCATCCTGCTGCATTGTGCTTTATGCTTTATTTTAAGGTGAGATGCTACTAGAAAATGTGAGTTTAAAAAAAAAAAATGATCTATTTTTTTTATTTTCACTTGTTTAGATAAGTTTAGAATCCCCATGTTATGAAAATAAACATCAAAGCCGAGACTCAAATGGAAATGGGTTAAAACTGCGTTTAAAGAGCACAAGGTGGCTGTTACAAGCCCGAAATTCTAGCATCTCGCAGCTAACAGCACGCAGCCGCTTGCCAGTGCAAATCGCACGAGGAGCTCGGCCAAGCCTCAATTTCCTAATCACCATGGTTGCCCAGGCTGCTGCGGCACAAGAAATAATTATGAAAGCATAGATTTTTCGAGCATTGCGACTTCCAATTTTTAACTTTAAACTCTCAAATGTGTTTTTCTCAGTTTCTCTTTTTTTTTGTGCACTTTATGTAATCTGACCGTAATGAAATTTGGCATGCTTATGCTTCAACATGTCCTGAATTCAAAGAAACAACTTTCAGAGCTTTCCACAAACGTATTCAGTGAGATAATTTCAAATGTTTCTTCATTGAGAATGGTAAAACTGAAACTCAGCATTGGAATTTTTCACTAGACTAAAACACAAATGTTACACTATATTTTTGTGCTTTATTGAATTCTACTATTCATTGGGAGCAATATGAGCTATATTTGAGTGTTTTCTTGTGCTCACTGTTATCGCTTAAGCTTGCACAAAAATGCATTGTTTTTACAATAGCATGGTCTGCAAAAAAATTAACCAATTGAGCTATCAAAAAAACTAAAAGCAGATTTGAAAAGAGGAGCTCAAGCTCTGTAAATGGTGAAAGTTTCATTGAGATGCCACAAATATTAAAGAAGTTTTTCCGAGAAGCACTTCCCCTTAATTGAGCATGCAACAAAACAATCCTGTTTGTGTGGCTTCTCCAAATGCTTCTGCTCACGCTGTCTCACTTAAAGTGCACAGTACTGCACAGGCAGCAACGTTAAGCAGAAAACCGGAAAACAGACTTACAGATGTGAGCATGCTCGTTTTGCACCCTCTGGTCTTGCTCTAGGTGCCCTTTGAAACAGCATGATGCCCCTTCTTTACTGAGCAAGGCAAGAAAATGCCCTGGATATGATCTTTTCAGATTCATTTTTATTATGATCCGCATGCACATGAGACCATGCTCTCCCAACCTTAGCAACTGCTCTCAATTTTAGCTGCCATTTTTATCATCTTCACTACCGTTTCTTAGTACCATTTCTACTGCCTCCTCTAAAGCCAGGAACTTGTGCTGGGGTATCTCTTGAACAAAGCAACTGTTGCTTTTAGCAAAAAGCTATTCCCAAAACTATTCATTTTACACAATGCCACACAGCTTTTCAAATTATTTGCACACTGAGAACTAGAGACCACACATCACATTACTGTTTCCATTTTGCAACAATTCACAATCACCTTAAAAATAAACAAAACTGCATGGCACAGTTGAGATTTCACTAAGCTTCAAATTTTCCTTTCACAACTGTTCCTTGAGGTGCGCAAAGGGTTGTCTCACCATTAACAGTTGAGGCTCTCCATGCCACCAACAAATGTTCTGGCTTCAGAAGAGGAACACAAACAACACCATACAGGTTAACTAAAAGTGCAACTAAGAAACTAACTTCACTGCCTTTGTTGTTAATGAAGGACCTGGAATAAAAATTTGTTTACAAGCATTCTTATCCACATCAGACAGCTGCTGTGAATCCGAAAATAGAAAAAGCAGAAGACAGTTCTGGTTTCAAAATGGCAACATTCGCTGATACAGCTGCACGTCTGTATCAATCAGAAACTGCAAGTAAATGTGCGGCACCTTACTGAGTGTTCAAACTGCTGATCAATATTTATTCAACAAAAGTCTGTTATCAAGCATGTTTGCTAGTAATATGAATATTCCAAATTTCAAAATAGATCAAATAGTTCTTGTTATTCAAGATTTATTAATGTTTGTTGGATCAGAATAGTTATTATAGCCTATGGGGAGTAACAGCAACAAGGCTGCATAAAATGTTCATTCTCAAATCCACCCCAATACAATATACATGAACACTCTGCAGAACACGCTGTCTGCTGAGCATGATCTTGTGAAAAATGCATTCTGTGTCAATACTTCTAATTTGACTATGTATCAGACATTCATTGTGTTGAAGACCATTCGTGGTCTCCAGAAATTTCAAGACAGTATCCAAATGCGACGGCAGATGTGCACTACCATAGATATATCGAACCCACACATAAAGAATTATTGTGTATAAAAAACAGCAGTAAAATGCTCTTCAAAATTTTTGTATAAAATGTTTATTTTATATATCAAAATACCTTAAATATTGAACTTTTTTGTGATCCCCTTCGGCGCTTTGATATATCCAGGTTCGACTGCAGTTGATAAATTCAGGAAGAAAAAAAGTAGACTTGCGGGAGAGCAAAGCATGGACCATTTACTGCTTGTAGTGAGGCAAACAGAGCTCCGAAAGCCTGTGCAAAGAGAAAACTTGTTTTATATATTTAAAAAAAATCAAATTGTGAGGTTTTACGAGCCAAAACCACTACACGATTAAGAGGCACGCTGTAGTCGGGAACTCCGAATTAATTTTGACCACCTGGGGCTCTTGCACCCAATGGGCATTTTTGCATTTCACCCCCGTCGAAATGTGGCCACCATGATGGCCGGGATTCAATCCTGTGGCCTCAAGCTTAGCAGCGCAACGCCACAGCTGCTACGCCACCACGGCAGGTGTGTTTTGTATTTGAACCTTCAGAACCTGTAGGGCCATAGAGTTAACACTGTGGCCCTAAGGGCTTTAGCCACAAATACTAAAGATGTTTCCTCCCTCCTTGCAACTCTGTGGCTCTACAGGTTCTGCAGGGTCAAATACGAAACAAGTTTTCTCCTTGCACAGGCTTTTCCACTTTGCTTGCCTTGGCTTGACAACAAGAAAAATATCTTACGTTAGCAGCACAACAATGCACGCATCAAAGATTTATTACCTTGTACTCTTAAGGACTTCTGATTCTTCTGGTTTGCTGACACTCTCACTGCCATCAACAGACATATCACATGTCTCTTTATCACACACTTGATCAGCCACACATATCGTAAGTGCCTGAGGCATATGCTTTTCCGCCGAGTCGCCCTTTTCCTCTGGCAGCTGCTTGTGTGGTGAGACTACAGCCACACTTTGGCTCGCGGTACAGGGTTCTACAGCATCAGACAATGTGTCGACTGCCATCTCCAAAGGCAAACTGGGCTTGAAGGACAATTCTGCTCGAGAGCTGCGCACAAAAGAGATAACCAGTAGAGTGAAAATAGATCAATATCTAAAAGAAAAAACAAGAAGCCTATATATCAGCAAAATGAGAGCTCTAAAATTGACAGGAACATAATATTTCATTTTTATATTGGCCATACAGGGTGCTCAAAATTAAGCTTTACGAAATTTTTAGAAATCGCCTGTGGCAGGTAGCATAATTCTTATCATTGAGCTGGGTTATTTAATGAGGCGGACATTAGTAGCACGAGAAATCTAAACACATATTCAACTAATTAGCAAAAATTCACAAATTAACTTCTTAGTTAATTTACAACACATATTGCAATTTATAAATTGTAGCCGGTGAGTTTGCAAGACGCATCCACTTGAAATTAATTTCCAGGATTACACCTGCATCACTCTCGTCGCTTTTCCAGCATTCCCCTTCCATTGGCGGCGCCCCTCGTTGAGAAGCACGCTCACTACTGTGCTTGTCTGCAGGATTTTCCTGCAGAAGCCGAATTACAACCGGTATTTCGTCTCGCGTGGCTACACTATTAGCGGTATGCTGGAGTTCTATGGGAGGGTGAACGGAAGTTGGAAAAGGCCAAGTTATAGCCGGTTCTGCACTGCAGTAGAACCCTCTGTTACGTTCCCGGGTGCTGCGTTTTCCCGGCTGTTACGTCGTTTTCGGCTGGTCCCGGCACAGCTCCCATAAAACATAATGCATTGGTAACCCCGCTGTTACGTCGGAACTGTGGGACCGTTCCCGCATCATAGTTGCGAACTGCCACCCCGCGCCGGCCCGAGCGGCCATGTTGACTTTTCATGTCGCTTGGCTTGGTTGCTTGACGATGGCATTGGCCGCCCTAAGTGCAGGGGGCGACACTTATGACGTATTTTCGGTTTCCGCCAGCAAAAGTATAGCCCTTGAGATCCGTATTTGCTATCTAAAGATGGTGTCTATGACGCGTTGCGGCCCTAAAATTGGTTTTGGCTCATAGATGTTCCGTATAAAATCCAAGGGCGATAACACTGTTGCCGCGTGCCGTATGCTGTATGTGCGAGTGAAAGCGTGCGAGGGGAGCTGACAACCGCGTCTATATCTCGCGCGCGAGAGAAAGAAAAGCAAGGAGGAAGCGCGCCTTCTTCCGTTGCGCTCGAGGCACCGGCAAAGGAGCGAGGGGGGAGGGCTAGCGGGCAGCGTTGCGCTCTGGCATCAACTGCGAACTGCGCACGGTCGCGCAGGCCATATCTTGAAAGCGATCTACTTGGGGCAGAGTCTACGTAGTGTAGGTGCATCGGCGGCTCGTAGCTTTGTACGTGCTGCGTGTTCTCAGCGCTCAGTTTGCGTTGAAGCGATAGACAACAGCGCGAAGGTCACTTCGCTCGGTTCTGCAGCAGCGCTTAAATTCCTCACGCCAGGTTTGACAGCGCGTGTCCGCGCTCATCGAGTGTGATGTGCTCATGTTTGCCTGTGGGCGCTGACACCATGCTTGTTAATATAGTTAATAAGCGAATGTTTACAAGTTTATACGGACGATAAAATTATTATTCTTACTTTATATAGCTGTCTACTAAATTGCTATCGCAATCGATACTTCCGCTGTCGGGCGAAACTATGACTTTTTTTCACACGTAAGAATTAAAATAATATTGCGTGCAGTTCAACACTACTCCCATTTCTCAATTCTTCCTGTTTCCCAGCTCTTGCGTTTCCCGGCTGTTACGGTTTTCTTTTACGGTCCCGTGAAAAACGTATCAGCGGGGTTCTACTGTATAAGCAGCTACGTTATAAGTGGTCTAAGCTGTATGTGGTGATTTATTCATGCATACGAGTTGACAAATTAAATGGGCATCTCTGAAACTTCACTTCACCAAAATGTTTTCCATTGTGGAAAAAAAAAATTTAATTGTGGGGTTCAAAAGACCCCTCACCAGGTATGGGCATTACAAACAGGCGAGCATGGTGCATAGATCACACGCTTACAATTAGTGCCTGAAAAGTATCAAACTGCTGCACAGCGTGAAAACAGCTGAAATTTCAAAGAAAACCAGTGCGCTCTTCCTCTCAAGGGTACCTTGCTTTGTCAGCATATCAGATATTGGGTTTTCTTGGGAGGAAATTACCAAACGCAACGAGAAGCGAATTTGAGTATGTTTTATATGCTTGAAGTATAAGCGCACTACTACTCGGTTACAGGCAGGTTAAGGGCTTGGGACTCATAGTCACTAGAAGAAGGCTCAGGTGTCAACTGAAATTATAATTATTATTTTGTTTTGCAAATATTGCAAGGAAAGGTTAAGATAAACAAAGACATATATATAAAGCAGCAGCTTCAATAACAATGCTTGCAAACAACCCGCACTCTCCTTGCGTAAGCTATGCGAGCCCGTACTTATTTGTTTAGCTTATTTGTTTGGTCGGAGCTTTTAATGGACCATCGAGCACTTTCTTGCATTTCCTCTCTTCAGTTTCGAAACCTATCTTTCAATGCAGCGGCATGTTACCATTACACACCCGTCAAAACACTCAAGAGTTAACGAGAATTTACGTGACGTCAATTCAACACCAAGTCATCCCCATTGTCAAGCAATATAAGTACCTCAGAGTACACATAAACGAAGGTAAGACTTACTTAAGCACCCACCAAGATAACCTGAAAATAAAGGGGACACGGAATGCAGCAATAATGAAACATAGAGCACTATGGGGCCACAGTAAGTATGAGGTGGTGCGTGGAATCTCGAAAGGAGTAATGGTGCCAGCTCTAACATTTGCAAATGCCATTCTGTGCTTAAAATCGGATATCTTGTCAGGGCTAGAAGTTAACCAAAGATCGGTAGGCCAGTTGGCTTTGGGAGTCCATGGCAAAACCACAAATGAAGTCGTGCAGGATGACATCGGTTGGGCCTTGTTTCAACTCAGAAAAGCGCAGAGCAAAATTAGTTTTGAAGAAAGACTCGTGAAGATGAATCAAAACAAATGGGCGGCAAAAGTGCACAAGTATACCTGTATCTGAAAAGCGTCGACACCGAATGGAGGAAGAGGTCAAGAAAGTTGCCAACCAAGTACAGGGTAATTGAAAGTGTAAATACACAAGAGTCATCAGAAAGAAAGTGAGAGAAACACAGACAGCGAATTGGATGCAAGAAATTGAAACTAAGGAGACTATGGAGATTTCCAAGAATGGGAAGAAAGAAATTAGAAGGGAAAATTTGTACGATAACACAAAGGACAGTGCCTTAATTTATATTTGTGGCTCGAGCTGATTGCCTAAGGACAAAAACACACCAGAGCAAATATTCGCAACAAGATGAGGCGTGTGTATGCTGCAGCAAAAAACCGGAGACCACTCAGCACATCCTAATGGAATGTGAAGGATTCACCAAGTGAGACCTGTATGTAACATGCCCCTTTCAGAAGCACTTGGATTTAAAGTGGATGGAAGCATCAACCAGTCAGCAGTCGAGACAAGCAAGAGACGTTTAGGGTATTGGTGGAAAAAAAAGCAGGGAAGGGATTGATATGACCAGATCTGTTGCAGGCACAGATAGCAGTGCAAGGTAGAGAGAGAAATGTTAAGGAAAAAAAAAAAGATTAAGGAGATGTATTCAAAAATGCTAGAATGAAAAGCATGTATAGCATACCTGATTAAATCAAGCAGGCCAGGTGACTATTTGTCACAGCCCCGTATCAAAGGGGATACCAATAAATCATCATCATGCAGTGCACGCGGAAGCAGCCATAGAAGGCAGACTGTGCAGGAACTCGACGTGCACACCACCTCTATTTTCACAGTTTGCAGATTTTTACAGGCTCTATCCCAGACAATTTTTCATCTTGTTCTCTAGTGCCTTTATTTTTGCCAGTACTTTTCTATATTCTCATCCATTATCTTGTAGTACTTATGTTTAATAATTTATTTTTCATGTGTGGGATCATGTGTGGTTTCACACACCATTCATTGCCTGTGAACTTGCTTAAAGTAGAAGGCAGAGTTTAATTGTTATTGCCTTGGTCTTACTTTGTTTTGATTTTTTTCTTCGTTGCATCGTCATGATTCAGCAAATGATGTGGAGACTTCTGCATTGTATACCTACTCTGTAGCGCAGAGAAATGATCTTCGTGCAATATTTACTATTATCTTACCGTGCATACTTTTTCCTAGTTCTAGTTTTCATTTCAATTGTACTTTTTATATTGACTGTATTGATGTTGCACGCTCTTACTTTGTGCGAAGTACGCTTTTAATACATTGATGCTTTTTTTTTGCCTTGTTGCATAACGCTTATTTTACGCTGATGTAACCTCAGTTTTCCCCTTGCCCAATGCCTTCCTGAAGGCCCGTAAGGCATTCATAAATAAATATATTTTCTTTAAATAAATAAAGTAAACATGCTGTCAATAGATATGTGGATTTTCGTGTTCGGTGTAATTAACGCTTCAATCATACTGTTCATAAATATGATAATGCCCACTTGGGCAGCAACTACATTATACTAATAAACAAGTAAATAATTGCATAATTTATTATTTCATGCTTTGCGCACTATTTCTCGCTCCATCCAGCATCGAAACTGCGGCCTGCAGCAAGCAATGGCGCGCAAACAAACACAGCAGAACACAGGAATTTTCTTTCATCCGCAATGAAACCTTTCTTAAAGCTTGCTCCACATTAGCTGTATCATTCATTGTGTGTTCACACTTTCTGTGACACTTCACCTTCAATATTTGCCTTTAAACTGGCACACTTATTCCGGTGAGTTTGGCTTGTTCGTTTGCTAACAAAGCCAACACTACATACGTAGTTCAAAAGGTCAATGAAAAAAAGTGCTAGTCGGTGGCTGTTCATACTTTCTACCGTCTCATGATGAACTCTTGCAGAGATATACCACTTCTACCTACTCACGTTGTGGTGGACCTTCCCATCACGTCCGGGACATAGTTCTCGCATTCTTGCCATCACCCAAACTTGCAGAGGACGTTGTTCGTCGCCGATGAGAACTAAATTTCCTTCCTTCAGCTTTGTTAACGGCAAAGTTTTTCAATTCACCTAGGTATTCTTTCTGCCAGCAATCCCAAAAGGTTTTCAGTTCTTATTCTCGTTTTACAATAGCCTGTTCAGCTGGTCTTCACTGTTAGCATCTACCGATACTTCGTAAGATGGTACAGATGTAATTCTTAGACCTACTAGAAAACTTGCTGGGCAAAGTGGGTAGGGCTCATCAACGTCATTATAGATGAAGGTTAAAGGAGGTGAATTCAGCACAGCCTCTACTTCTATTAAAAGCGTATGGAGCTCAGTATAGCCAACGAGTCTTCTTTAGAGCATTTTTCGCAAGCAGTTCTTCACAGAGCATACTAGTCTCTCTTAGAACCTTCCCCACCACGGAGCACTTGGGCACAGAAACTTCCACTGAATTTCTGATGCTGCGAAAAATGACATTATGCCTGGGGTTCTAATAGTTTTCCAGAACTTCCCCAGTATTTTGGACGTCTATACATATATGCATATTCCTCTTCGTGAAATGAAACTCCTGAATGCAAAGAAGAACTTTTCGGCAGTCATGTCTCCAAACAACTCTAAATGAATGGTACGAGTGACAGCGCAAGGAAATAGTGCAATATAAGCACGCTGATGACCATTTTCCTTGACGTATAATGGTCCAGCAAAGCCAACTCCTGCCACCAAGAAAAGTTCTGCTTTTGTAAACCTTTCCACTGGTAAAGGAGGTGTTTCTGGCTGTAATGGCTTTGCTTGCATCCACAGGCAAGAACATATCATTTTCTTGACTAGTTGTCTGGCCTGTGGAATCCAAAATTGTTCACAAATCTGAGTAAGGGTATTTTGGACGCCACCATGGAGAACCTTCATATGGGTTTGTCGGATAGTCAGTGTTGTAAAATGAGTATCTTTCGGCAAAAGAATCAGATTATGACTTCCATAGTTCTCATTTTTGCTATGAGCACAACCTTGTACATGAATTAATCTGTCTTTGTCGAAGAAAAGTCGTAGATGCTTAATCTGGCTCAGCAAGGGAATAGGCTTGTTTTCCGAAAGGCACGTCAGTTCATCGCTGAAATGTGCCTTTGGATTGACACGTATCAGGTAGCATTCCGCCTCTTGAAATTTTTCAGTGGAAAGCTCCTGCGACGACTTCTGCTCCCCTTTTGGCGTCTTCGTGTATCTTAAAACCCAAGCTGTAACTCTGACAGTTTAATACAAGAACTGAATCACTCTGTGTCAATTATACTCTCCAAGGATGGTTTTGTGCTGACAGCATGAGTACATGCTGTGTTGACACATTCCGGTATTCCTATTTGCATGTCTTGACAAAAGTCTTCTAGCCACCTTAAAGAATTGCTCATCCATTTCGGACCATGCCACCACAGCTTTGCCTGCTGTAATCTGTGTAATCTGTCACCTGAGAGTCCTCTCATCAATAAGTCTGCTGCATTTTCTTTTCCTGGGCAGAAGCGCCAAAAAGAAGAATCCATTAGCTTGTGTATTTCGGCCACCCGGTTTCTGACGAAGGCCTTCCATGCCATCAGTTCTTTTCGAATCCAGCAGAGCGTAATTTGCGAGTCAGACCAAATTGTTACTATCTTGAAGTCCAGGTCGCAGTCCCTTGAAAGATAACGGTACATGCATGCCACTGGCAAAGCAGACATTAGCTCAAGTCGAGCCAGTGTCATTGTTTTGATTGGCGCAACTCTTGTCTTTGCGAACAGAATTGTACGACAAGGGTTGCCGGTAGAATCAAACCTGGATGTGTAAGCAACTGCTCCATATGCTGATTCGCTTGTGTCAGAGAAGATGTGTAGATTTGTTTCGAAGATCGTACTTTCCATTCTTGCACCCAAAAATCTGGGGATGTTGAAGCCTTGAAGTTGAGCTATTTCTTGACTCAATTTTACCCATGCGTGCGCGAAATAGGGGTGGTAAAGGTTCATCCCATTTGAGATTCGCTCTCCAAAGGTCTTACAAAAATATCTTTGCTCTCACAAGAAAAAGAGAGAGGAGACCTAAGGGGTCACAAAATCTTGCAACAGCTTGCAGAGCGAAACGCTTGGACACTTCATGCTGTGAAATAAAGTGCAAGATGCTCACTCGATGGAAGAAGGAACTGTCACTGTCCATATTCCAGGACAATCCAAGAACTTTGAGTGTTCATGAGAGGGCACAAAGTGCTTGTCCCTGTGACATGATTGCATCTTTAAAACTAGCAGTCACTGCAGGGTCATTGCTTTTCCACTTCCTTATGTTTCCAGAAGCATCTCTGAATATGTTATTTCTTCAAGTATCCTAATGACATCTTCTGTTGTGTCAGCTCCGATCAGAAGGTCGTCCATGTACATGAATTTCTAAAGCAGTAGAGCTGTCGTGTTGTAGCTATCCTCGGCGCACCAAAAATGATGTTGCAACGTGGCCATCAAAAGAAAAGGGCTTGAGGTGGCTCCAAATGCCACTCTGGTAATCCTCCGGATTTCTTGTTTTGGTAAAAGTTGGTTTGTCCGAGGAGGCATTGCAAACCAGAGGAATCGTAGTGAATCTCTGTCCTCTTCATGCAGGCCGATTTGAAGGAAGGCCTTTTCGACATCTGCTGTCATAGCAACCTTGTATCACCAAAAACACAAAAGCAGTGCGGCTACGTCTGGGTTTAAGCTGCGGGAGGCTGTGGGTTCGATTCCCACCGCCGCCGGGCACCCACTGGTTCAAAAGGGTACAAGCGTACCCCGGCCTGGCGTTCGGCTTCCTTCAGGGGTGATACGCTTGGGAAAGGAGCCTGCGCCCTGAATTCCCGTCGAAACCAACGTGAGCACGGAAAAAAAGTGGTGTCTGGGCCGCTCCCATGGCGGTCATTTCCCATGTGGCGCCCCAAGCACCTATTGAGGTGGGGGCACCTTCCGGTTGAGGTCAAACACCCCTTTCCAAGCGTTCAGGTCCCATAATGGCCGAGCACCAGGCCGGGAGCGCGCTTGTACCTATTTTACCGGTAGGTACCCGGTGGCAGCACTTGCCTCCCACAGCCGCGGCGGATGCTCGTCTACAAGGCCGTCTGTGGTTGGACAAGAGGTGCCCAGAGACAACAGCTGAAATGTCTATTGGGCCCTCTTTCGAGATGTGGACCCCCACGACAGCCGAGCACCAGGCCAGGGGACATCTCTAGCCATGAGAAAAACCGGTGGGTTCCCGGCGGCACCGGGATTTGAACTCGGTACCTCCCGCATACGAGGCGGATGCTCTATCGCTAGGCCATCGCTGCAGTAGAGCAGGATGCGGTAGAGCAGGATGCGAGGATCCGTCGAAAACGATGCGAATCTTTGTGGTAGTCCGGTCTTCCTTGATAACCACTCGATGCGGTATGTAGTAAAGTCGAAATTTGCTCGTGGAACTTGACTAGGAAACTCTTTCTGCTGATCCTTCTTCCAGATATACATGAATGGTTTTGTCGTACTTTTCCAATAGGCTGTGGTCCTTGTTGAGCTTGCGCATCAAAATGCCGAGGCGTTTAATGGCCACAGAGAAATTGTCTGCCAGGTCCATTGTTTTCTTCCAAGTAAGTCGAACTTTTGATAGCAACTGTCCTCTTTAGTCATATTTTTCTTGAACTCCAGTAGCGTCAGTTCGCTATCATGCTTTCTTCAACAGCTCTGACACCTAGACTTTCCAGGTCCCAAAACCGCGTGAGAACCTCCGAAACAGTGTCCTCTTCTATGCAGGTTCGGAGCACAATGGCACTGGAACATTGAACGGTGTTGCCTGTGAAAGGAAGTGGCCCTCGCACAGTCAATCCTAATTTAGTGTGCACAGCTTTTAGTTCCTTGCATTTCTTCCACACGGTTTTCACATCCCCAGTCACAAGTTTCCAGTAATAGTCTGAACCTATAAGTATCGCTACAGAATTTCCATTGTCTCCATCTAAAGAAAGGGCTCGTGTATCCAATCCAGTTTCTTTCATCTTCTTTGTAACTTCGTCATCTGGAATGGAAATGTGCTCACTACAGATGGCCTCCACTTCTAGAGCTTCTATTTCAATATGTTTATCCGTCTTTTCTGGGAAGACGATCACTCAGACTCTTCTTGCTGTTTTCCGAGTCTTCTGCCCTCCGAAAACTCCTACAGTCACCGTTCCCCCTTGCAGAAACTGACAACCAAGTGTGCATGATGCATCTATGGTAACAAAGCAACGCTGACTTCCGCCATCGATGAGTATCCTGTAGTGCTTCGGAGATTCCATGCCTGCCACTCTCGCCGTCAAGGACTGCAATAATATAATGGCGTTCGCTTGTTGAGAAAGAAGGTTAACTGCGGTCGCAGAAGCCTCATTCTCTTCCTTCTTGAAGTCATGGTTACACATTGAAGTGACATGACATCGAGAACATCTATCACTATCTTCGTCTTGCTCTACAGTCCCTTGCCATGTGACCTTCTTTAAGACATAGAACACACTGCCCAGCCTTGGTGAGAAACTGTTCCTTGTATTTCAAACTCACTTCTTTGTTGTCGCAGACTTCAGCACTATGCTTAAATGATTTGCAAAACAGGCATAGGTCAGGCTTCTCCAACACACTTTGTAGAGCCGCTGCTGATGGCACGTTGCGATTCTGAACAAATTGCGATGTCTCTCTATTTTTCTGGAGGACTTCTGGTGTTTTAGGAGACGCATATGCTGGCACAGCTTCTCGGCAGTGAAGTTGATGTTCGAAGTACTCCAGAAGACTTTGTAACTCTTTCTCTGCTTTCGTCATCCGGTGCTCTGAGTCAACTTCCGCTTGAATCAATGATACCGCTGTGGACGCTTTCGTCGGCTTGTAAAGTTAATTAAATTTAAGCACTACGTCTGGTGGTAAGACTCGCAAGAGAATCTCCCACAACATGGAACATTAAGTGGAGGGACTTGTGCCAAGAGCTTTGAGACTCCTTACATGCACGTTTACTTGGTCATAGAGGTAGAGGTCTCAAAGTTGAGTGATGTTTGAAGACGAAGACATAGGTCGCGAATCTAAAAGGCTTCGAAGGTGCTCTTGAACGATTATACTTTCATTTACGAAGCATTTCTTGAGAATATCTATAGCGTCCAGATAGCACTCTTTAGTTGCCTTGGGTCCAGATATGGCCGACGCAGCTGCTCCACTGGGTAGAGTGCTCAGGTAATTAAACTTGTCAGCAGAGCTGAGCTCTTCCTTATTGTGCACTTCTGTCGAAAACTGTGTCCAAAAACAGTGCCATTGCTTTTGGTTACCATCGAATTTCATCAGTTTCAACTGCAGTAGTCTAGACTTGACGCTGACTGAAGCTTGGCTGCCCATCTGGCGCGAAGCTTGGGACATACTGCTGTTCTAAAGCTCAAAACAAAGTTCTGATGCCATTGTAACAACCTTGTCTCCATATTTGCTCGCGTCTCACATCTCACTCTCGATTAGATCGTCAGGCGTCTCATTTAGAATGTTCTCATCTGTTTTTGTTTATCTGCAGGTAGAGTGCGTCAATCGGATCATGTAAAACGCTGACCTGTGATGTTGATAGCTCTTGCCATTCTCGTATAATGAATTCCGCTTCTTTTAGGATGTCGTCCAACTGTGAGCGTAGGCACTGGCGCCGTCAGAGAAGCTGTTCCATGAGTCAGTTGGCAGCCGTGAACTCTTCGCCAAATGCACAGCTATCGCAGCCCGATACTATGAATCGATGAGGTTGACGTCCTTCATAAGATCTAAGGGGGTTTCGGTACCATATGGTGGACCTCAAGGTCCGCTGGGTGCCACGCTGTCTTGATTAAAAAGAGACGGCAAGTCCAAAACACATACTCTTCTTTTAATGGAACAGCGAACTAAAAAAGATACCTTCATGCCCACGAGCGAGCAGAACTCGTGAGGCACAAAACAATGATGATGAATGATCGTCTGCTAGACGGATGAAAGACGAAGTTCCAACACACGTGAATGTAGTAGGAGTATGTGTGCGAAAAAAAATTTATGCATTTGAGAATAAATAGCTGCCAGCACGCGCTTTAACCCTCTTACACCTTCAGCCACGATTTTCTAATCAGGAAGGGATCACATAGCCAATGCGGAATTTTTTTTTTCTTGCCTCATTCAAGCCACATCAACAGTACTGGATTGTGCGAAAGCATCCTCGACGCATGAGAAGCCCTCAGGTGCGATCACAGTAGTGCGGAGAAGGAGTTGGCCACGCCCACCACTGAAATTACCCTGTTCCTGTGCGAATGGGACGGCCAGAACAAAACCTGCCAGCGCGCACAAATCTCGGAGGCCATGAATTACTAGATGGCACTTGGCAGCGGCGACACAGACACTCCAGACCACCCCGTTTATGGCAAATTGCACTTTCTTTATTATATCCTTAGTTGCTGACTATTAATTTAAATTAAATTATGGGGATTTACATGCCAAAATGATGATCTGATTATGAGGCACGCCGTAGTGGGAGACTCCAGAAAATTTGAACCACCCGGGGTTGTTTAACGTGCACCTAAATCTGAGCACATGGGTGTTTTCGCATTTCGCCCCCATCGAAATGCGGCCGCCATGGCCAGGATTCGATCCCGCGACCTCATGCTTAGCAGCCCAACACCATAGCCACTAAGCAAGCACGGCGGGTATTACCGACTATTGCTACATGTTCTCGGCATGGTAAGGTATTATTTAAAGGGACACTAAAGGCAAATATTATTTCAACGTGGACTGTTAAAATACCATACCAGAAACCTCGAAACGCTTGTTTCGTGCCAAGAAAATACTTATTTTAAAAGAAAATTGCGTCCAAAGCGTCCGCGTACATCTAGCGCAATTCAAATCGACCGCGCGAGCGAGGAGTGGTGACGTCATGGCCATATAGTGACGTGCTGCCAGTGAGTAAAACAACGCCCACAGACGGCGCTACGGCGGAAAGCGCAAACGCGCGTCCAGAAACAGAGCCAAGACAGAGCCAACGGCAGTGCAAAAGCGGAAGGTAAAGCGTGCGCCGAATTGTAAACACGGTGAACGTCGACGCTCGTCGCAATGGACAAACTAGTTCACGAGCCTGACAACGACACATTGGCTCGCAATGCTGGGCTCGATTTTAGCGATTTACGCTCCGATGAGCGTGACAAGCTGCTGAGGGCTCGCGCTGCCGGCGTCGTTGCCTACTACGACGGCGGCCTCGACACCTGCTCTTCCGAGCGCGAAAGCAGGGAGGACTTCAGCAATGCGATGTCGGGCGATGAAGCTGGTCACCGTCTGGACATGCCGTCGCGACTCTCAAGCTTATGGCAAATTCAAGTGCAAGTTTAGCGAGCCAGCAACACCAGCGCAGCACTACGCGATAACGGAACTACTGAAGCTCGAAAGCGCGCGCGGCGCAGAGTCGAGCGAAAACGAAACCCCTTTTGACCACCCGCGTCGTTGTCAAGTGTAACGCCAAAAAGGTATTTTTTCTAAGAATCTAATAGAAGTAGACAAGCAGCATGTTCTTCTGTCTTATAATCCAACGAAATAATCCTTTTAATACGAGTGGTTGAGTAGTAGTGAGATAATTTTTTTGAGGAGTGCCTTGGTCATAGGTTAAGTACCGGAATGTCCCTGGGGAGTCTCTTATCGTGTCCTGCATTTACCTCAATTTCTCGATTACTAAAGTTCTGTTCACGATTACATTGACGCCTTAGACGTTCTAGAGCATTGCTCTATCACTTTAGCTTGACTTTTTATTTGACTTTAGTGTCTCTTTAATACCACTTTCATTTTTATAAGACATCTACAAATCACCTAAGCAACCCTTTTTTTTCTAGAAGTGGTTAGAAGGAACCCAGATCCCAGACACGCAAAATACACCTGAAGTCAGCTAAGACCTTGTCTTCAAAACGTCGAGAGAGAGAAAGCACAATCAGATGACAACAAAAGGACGAAGGCAGGGGCGGTCGAGCGACGTGATAGGGGGAAAAAAACAAATGCTGAGAGGGCAGCAAACACCACGGAAGAAGAGGGTAGGAAGCAACCCAGAGACTGGTCTCAGCTTTCCGCATGCGTAGGGGCAGTCACCCCCGCCTGACGAAGCGGAAGAGCACCGCGAGGGAGCTGCTTGTGGCTGGCAGTGCTTCTGATGCATCTGCCATTGCGTTCGCAGTTTCACGCGAGTTGTAATATGAGACGAGATGTGCATGATCTCACCTCGTATAATTGAGGTTTTTAATTAGTTTTTTGGGACTGTATTAATCGGTCACCCGGTACGTCGCAAAATTGGGGTTGCAATAACCGGAGTTCCGCAGTACCCACACTTGTTATAGCCCCTTATAGGGCTACAGTATGTAATACATCTGACACACGGCCACTCTAAAGTCCTTTAGGTAAGGGGACATCTACTGGCAACGCCTCCTAAAAAGACTATGCCTGGAACGTCGCTCTTTTTCCCATAGAGAGGTCCCTGCCGCGTGTTGTCACCAGGCGCCGTGCGAGAGCGCTCGCCTACCTACTGCCTGGTCACGTGACGCCATCGGTGTAGCCAATGGCGTAGCCCGGGAGCAGCCAGCCTGCACGCTGTCCGCCGGCAGAGAGCAACGGCGAACGCAAACGGCGAACGCAGAGAGCAACGGCGAACGCAAAGCAGCGCTTGCAGACGCTTCCGGCGTCACGCCACGACGCAGCTCAGCGAGCGCCCATGCAGATCCACAGCAAATTGCGTTTCCTATAATTCCTAATGCGGTGCGATCGCATTTACATGCACTGCGAAAGTCGACTTACGCGTCTCAATCCACCCCTGCCTGGCGCATTAATGTAATGCGCTTTCCTAGCGCATTAGGCCCGTTTACATGGATGCGATGCGCTAGCAAGTTGATGTGATGCGATGCGATGCGCCAGTTGTCGCATTCATGTAAACGCGGCTACTGGCTCTGCAATAACAGACGGCGAAAAACATCACACAAACCAGCGCAAAGCTGGTGCGCTAAGCCAACGGCTCCTGCTAAGCAGACGAAATTACCGCCATTCGTGTGAAGCTTTGTTTCCCGTAAAAAATGAGTTTCAAGAAAGTGGACTTTATTTCATTTACGAATTTGTTATCTCACAACAGCGATACATAAACAACTTGAGTGTCGTCGTCTGCATATAGCAGCGGAAACAACGCGCGGTTGACAAGGTGTCGTCTGCTCATGGCAAGCCAGCTCGGCTGCTCGGCTCCCGGCCGCCGCGCGCCGGCATGTTTACAAGGATGGCCGTCAGAGGCGCTCGCCTACCTACTGATGGGGGAGAGAAAAATCCGAGGGTAGGGCAGCGGGTTCGCGGCTCATTTTCCAGGCATAGTCTTTTTAGGAGGCGTTGCTACTGGAAAGGCATCCAAGCGCAGTGACACACGACAAAGGAGTATCTCCCTCCCGGCAAAGTACCTTTGCAGGAAAGAAGATCGGGCATCTACTTTTCGAGTGGAAAGGTGTACTCTCGTATACAGCGTGCAGAACTCATCAATAGAAGAAAACCTGTCACATAACTACGGTGCCCCGTAAGTATTTGTTTTACCTTGGAAAATGTTTTAAATTTTAGCGGTAATGCGATTTGTCGAAAAGTGAAGATTTACTCTAGCTATACTTTCAAACGCCGCACCACATCGCTAGCGCCGCCATGTTGAATTACAAATATGCGCATTATAAGCCATCGAAAATGGGGAAAAATGTTGTTAGGTTCTACAATCACTAAATGTAATCTACATGCGCAGCTTCTTGTAAATGTTTTCTCTCTTGCTGCTTCACCAACCAGAGCTTTTTTTTTTCTCTTTTTTGCAGCGTTCATTTGAGGAACCACTTAAAGAAGTTAGTGCGCTGCCGTGTGTCATCGGCGCAACTCCTTTCTACAAAGGGTCCTTCGAAGTAACAAAAGGAGTTTCCCGCAAAGGACTTTACTTTTGCCCATGTGTCAGGGGTATAAGATAAATAAATAAATAAATGGGTTGACACCGGGACATTTTGCAGAAACTGCTCATTCACTAATATTTTTTGTGACAAGTGTTTCAGGCTTATTACTCAACACACAAGGAACCTTGCTCTACACAAAAGAAATTTGCCTTTTCACATTCCCATATAGCATTCCAATGCTTGCAACGCCAGGCTCTATTGCTCCACAAAGAACGAAGCAAAGTCATACATCTGAGTGCCACATCCAATGTGCATTGAGCTGCACAGCATGCTCATCACTTCAACAGAACTGCCACAAAGCAGTAGTTACAACCCCTGGCAAACAAGTGAACTGTTCAAACACCACTAGGAGGGAGGATTTTTTTTATACAACTATTTCTCCAATTACTACAGAAAAACCAATGCAACCAGCCATCAGTCATCAAGGCTATTACAACTAAAAGATGGGTTTTAATCACTTCTTTGTTTTTGTTTACTAGAAGCCGACACAGGTGGCTCCTTATATGTATGTGCACCCGTCACAAAGAAATATGATGGGGTCTTCTTGATACATCTATCAATGGCTTGTCTGCTTGGTTTAGGCTGTATGCCACACTGGGTGTGTCAGCATGGTAAAATGATCTGAAAGCAGAAATATTTCATTAAAAGTTTACTTACAACAAAAATTTGTCCAGCTCTGCTGTAAGCAAAAGATTTTCTTGGTTGGTCTTGTCCATATGCACCTTTAATAAGTTAAGTTCAGCTTCCTGGAACAAATAAAAAAGTTTTAAAATACTGTGACTTCTTTTCCTCCTATTAATAACTATTGTAACCAACAGCAGAGCACTTTAATGGGCTTCTCACCAGTCTAGTGGATTGAAAACAAACAAGCCCAGTGCTTAAATCACACAGCAATGACAGGGTCTTGTGTCTGCAAAATGTTACAAATATGCAAGCTAAGAAAACAGCTGAAAATTCAAACGAAAGCCTCCACATCCTTACTCTCAGAGCAGCTATGCTCGCCTGACATATCACACTTCTTGCTTGCTGCACCCAAATGGATAGCAGCAATGTAAACAAGATGAGGATTCCTGTGAAACTCAGAGTGCATAAACTGCCACGGGTGCATATTGAACTCCAAGAGGCCACAGTCTGAACAATATTCATTGTGCCATCCTACAGCATTTCAGTACACATACTAGGAGTATTTAGGCCATGCCTGTAAAGAAATGGTGTTTGTACTTAGTTAAATTTTGTGCATGCTGTGACAAAAGGCAGTTTTTTAATGGAGGTTCAAGTTGCTTTTAAGCTACCAATTAATATATTTATTAATTATATATACAGTAAAAGCTCGATGATACGATCACGGCTAATACGAATTTCCGGATGATACGAATTTTTCTGTGGTCCCGGCCGAGCCCCATTACTTTGCAACGTGCTAGAGAACGGTTGTTACGAATCGATTTTCAGCCTGCGTCGGTTGATACGAATAAACGCCGCCCCGCCGACGGCCGCGAAAGAGAACAGCGCGCAGTCACGCGCTTTCTCTCCTCTTTTGGTGCGGAGACGCAGCGCCGGACAGCGCGGACTCCGCGACTGAGCGCGAAGAGTTTGAAGCGGTGGCGCTTTTGTACTTCTCCTTTTCTGCGAGCCGTCAGATGGAGTGGCTGCTGCGCTTCGGGCCGCGTTCTTCGTGTTTGCGCCATTTTGCCTAGTCGCAGCGAGCTATGTCTCGCAAGCGGAAAGCACTCTCCTTTAAAGAGAAATTAGACATTCTTCGAAAGGTCGATGAGGATCCCAAGAGGAAGCGGACGGAGTTGGCTAAGGAGCTAGGCCTCGCAACGTCAACACTGAGCACAATTGTTGCACAGCGAGACTATCATGAAAAACGTGCTTTCGTTCAACGTCAACGCGAAGCAAGCGAATTCGAACACGCTTATTTCGAACATACCGCGCACCGACAATGCTCTTAGCAGCGCGCCAAATCACGCGGCGGCGCCTCCGACCGGCATTGCTCCGAGCAAAAGCTCAGGAGAGACCCCTCAATGCCGCGCGCGAAGGAACGGGGGAAAAAAAAAAAAAAAAAAAAAAACCCGCGGCGGAAATTTCACTCTCTCTCAAATTGCAAGGTCGCCGTTTCTGCATCGCGCCGGAACAAGCGTGTACGTGCCGACTAGAGTGTTCTAGACAACCGTATTCTAGCACACAATAGTGCCGACGTCTCAGCCACGCGGATAAAATGGCAGTGAACCCTTCTCTATTTTCTAGTCACATGCTGACCTTGCACGCTGCGGCAGCAGCGCAGAGGGAAGTAGCGGCGGAGGCACAGTCGGGCCAACGAAACTGCCGCGCCCGCAAACGCTCGCTTCTCGATAACGGCAGAAAACGAAACTTCAGGGGGCGGCTAAAATAAGCTGGCGCCAGCACGGCGGCGGGCGCGCACGGAGATGTGCGCACGGAGTCAAAGATGAGAGAGCTACGAGGGAGTTGAATAGGGAGGGCGAGGGGAGCCACCGAAGCGGCGGAGTTGACGTGGCCAAATCGGCTTCCCTGCCACCCTCCTCCCTCACCTTCGACGGTCCGCGCGCACCCGTGTGCCGGCGCCGCCCGCTCGCTCCCTGAAGCTTCGTTTTCTGTTGTGGGAAGCGACCGTTAGCCGGCGTGGGCAGTTTCGTGGCCCGCGCTTGCTATGCGCTTGCGCGCCGCGATATTTCACGACTCGCACCAATCGTGCATCGTGCTATGGTGCACGAATACTTCAAAAATACGTCCTTTTAATTCGAACAAATTTTCGGGCCCCTTCGAGTTCGAATTATCGAGATTCGACAGTAGTTTTAATTGTGTTTCGATGATACGAATTTCGGCTAATACGAATATTTTTCGTGACCCCGTGAGATTCGTATCATCGAGCTTTTACTGTATATATATATGTAATATTAACTCTTTCCCTGCCATGGGAAGCATAGGTGTTTTTTGTAGGTTACGGCAGATATTTTATTTCCTGAAGGAACTACGGCACTCCCTATTTTATGAAATACATAATGAAAAAGCCGAATGAATGCACTTTTCATGCATAAAAGTTTTATTAACGATATATCTCATAAAAAATATATATAAATTGCCAAAATCAAGATTTTGGGATAAAACTTAACAAAGTTTGTAAAGACATGCTTGTATCTACTAAGAAAAAAATGTTACGAAAATTATGAGATATATATAATGTATTGCAGTATAGGCGCTATCTGCGAAAAAAATCAAAATTTTGATGGAACAGGTATTACGCTACAAACATTTAACTGCAAGCACTACAGTTGGGTGACCAGGGTCAGCCGCCGATGTTCTGGGCTGGTTTCCGTTGTCGTGGCTTTCTGACTAAAAGTCCGACGAAAAATCAGCATCCTCCGACTCGCTGCTATTCGGTCAATCGATAAGATCAGCTGCAGAGGCAACCGAATCGCGATATCTGCGATCACCCGAAGCGCGCGCCACTTCCGCAGCCGGACATTTTTGCGTTATGCTTTGACGACGCCAAACTTCGAAGCGCGTTTAAAAATGACCGCCTCACGGTAAAAAAGCGAACTGCTTAGAAAACTAAAATATAGTTCTATTCCATCACGTGCGATAGCACAGTATGTCCGTGAGTGGTGCGGAAGGTCTCGAAAGCAGCGTTTCAAACCATCGATAGCGGGCTAACGATGCCCAATGGGCACTGTACGGAAAGAGTTAACAAGGCAATGGGTATTTTGTGCTGTCAGTGGACTTTACTGTTTTTGTGCTGCCGCACTATTAATCATGATCGACAGAAATATGCAAGACTAGACAGTGCATACATAAACAATTAAACACACAAACAAAGCACAACATATGCTAATGAAAAAAAAAGATGCAGTACACAGTACACAATAATAAAACAGTGCATGAGCAGAGATACCAAAATGGCACCTGCTAATTAAAAAAAAGAAAATTGCTATCGTGTACAGGCAGTGCAGTGCCATCATTGAAAAAAAACAATAGAAAAGAAAGGAAGAAAAGCCCCAACAGAAAGAGTCTTCATTGTGCTGGTTGTTACTATGGCGACGAAGACAGGCATGCAACTTTTCATATTTATTACACCTAGATGCAACGTGACACTACAGCCATAAGTGAAATGGACTTTGGCACTATCCTTTAGTTTAAAAGGGTCCTGAACCACCCCTCAAGCTTGGTGAAACACCCCAATCCACGGATAGCAAACGCTGCTGTGAACATCTCGGCCAAATTTTGCAGTCGTGCGCAACACGTGGAGCTTACAAATGGAGCTCGAAGTCATCTTTTTCTCAAACCCACTCTTTTGAAACGAGGCCTCCTCCTCACCCGTTTCGAAGCTGTTTGCGGCTTGCATATATTGTCATATGCAAGATTCCCACCGATGGCTGCTATTGGTTGATAGCTGACATCAGTCCAAGAAGGATGTTTAAATCAGTGCGCTTCATCCAAATATTACTGTATATACAGTGGAATCTCGTTGATACGATCTTGCGTAATACATTTTTCGGGATAAGGTAAAAGCTCGATGATACGAATCTCACGGGTTCACGAAAAATATTCGTATTAGCCGAAATTCGTATCATCGAACCACAATTAAAACTACTGTCGAATCTCGATAATTCGAACTCGAAGGGGCCCGAAAATTTGTTCGAATTAAAAGGACGTATTTTTGAAGTATTCGTGCACCATAGCACGATGCACAAACAGTGCGACTCGTGAAATATCGCGGCGCGCAAGCGCATAGCAAGCGCGGGCCACGAAATTGCCCATGCCGGCTAATGGTCACTTCCCGATAACGACAGAAAACGAAGCTTCAGGGAGCGAGCGGGCGGCGCCGGCACACGGGTGCGCGCGGAGACCGTCGAAGGTGAGGGAGGAGGGCGGCAGGGAAGCGGATTTGGCCGCGTCAACTCCGCCGCTTCGGTGGCTCCCCTTGCCCTCCCTCTCAATTCCCTCGTAGCTCTCTCACCTTCGACTGCGTGTACACATCTCCATGCGCGCCCGCCGCCGTGCTGGCGCCAGCTTATTTTAGCCGCGCCCTGAAGTTTCGTTTTCTGCCGTTATCGGGAAGCGAGCGTTTGCGGGCGTGGCAGTTTCGTTGGCCCGACTGTGCCTCCGCCGCTGCTTCCCTCTGAGCTGCTGCCGCAGCGTGCAAGGTCAACATGTGACTAGAAAATAGAGGAGAAGGGTTCATTGCCATTTTATCCACGTGGCTGAGACGTCGGCACTAGTGTGTGCTAGAATACAGTTGTCTAGAACACTCTAGTCGGCACGTACACGCTTGTTCCGGCGCGATGCAGAAACGGCGACCTTGCAATTTGAGAGAGAAGGAAATTTCCGCCGCGGGTTCTTTTTTTTTTTCCCCCCGTTCCTTCGCGCGCGGCATTGAGGGGTCTCTCCTGAGCTTTTGCTCTATGGCGGTGTCGGAGCAATGCCGGTCGGAGGTGCCGCCGCGTGATTTGGCGCGCTGCTAAGAGCATTGTCGGTGCGCGGTATGTTCGAAATAAGCGTGTTCGAATTCGCTTGCTTCGCGTTGACGTTGAACGAAAGCACGTTTTTCATTTCATGATAGTCTCGCTGTGCAACAATTGTGCTCAGTGTTGACGTTGCGAGGCCTAGCTCCTTAGCCAACTCCATCCGCTTCCTCTTGGGATCCTCATCGACCTTTCGAAGAATGTCTAATTTCTCTTTAAAGGAGAGTGCTTTCCGCTTGCGAGACATAGCTCGCTGCGACTAGGCAAAATGGCGCAAACACGAAGAACGAGGCCCGAAGCGCAGCAGCCACTCCATCTGACGGCTCGCAGAAAAGGAGGAAAAGTACAAAAGCACCAAAAGTGCCACCACTTCAAACTCTTCGCGCCCAGTCGCGGAGTCCGCGCTGTTTGGCGCCGCGCCTCCGCACCAAAAGAGAAGGAGAGAAAGCGCGTGACTGCGCACTGTTTTCTTTCGCGGCCGTCGGTGAGGCGGCGTTTATTCGTATCAACCGACACAGGCTGAAAATCGATTCGTAGCAACCGTTCTCTAGCACGTTGCAAAGTAATGGGGCTCGGCCGAGACCACAAAAAAATTCGTATCATCCGGAAATTCGTATTAGCCATGATCGTATCATCGAGCTTTTACTGTAATACATTTTCTTTTCTTTTCCCGGCCAACACATAGGAGCAAATGTACTTTCATATGGTTGATACGATCACATTTTCACCTGAAATTCGATAATACGACCGCAAACTGGTATGTCTGAAACTCGTAGCTTTAAATTCAAGTGTACTAGATCAAATTACATTCCAACGGCCCACAAAGAACGTGTTAAGGGCCGGCCACACTTATGTAAATATGCGCACTGCACGTCGGCTGCAGCAAAACGCACGTCACAAAAGCTGCCGCGAAGCTGTCCCTCAATAACAAGTGACGCTGCTCCACATAATGCGCATGTTACGCGAAGCAGTATCACCTGACGCCACAGAAAGCTTTGCTAGCGAGTTTGTGACTAAGTAAGCCTGTTTTCCGACTTTTCGGAGCTTGCTTTGGATAATACAATTTTTGGATGATACGTTTTATTTTACGGTTCCCGCGAAGATAGTATCAACGAGATTCCACTGTATTTATTGACGCAGTTTAAAAAACAGGCTGAAGTAAGTGAAAATCTGCTTTCGAATTTTGATAATAATTACGTACTTCTGAAAGACGCCAACTATCGTTTGCCAACACTTTGCGGCCGCCGCCCGCATAGGAATTTAACTTTGGCCACACTGCTTATCGGTGTCGTAGCAATTGGGTATTGCTAATTACGAGTACCTAGTTTTGAACACTCAACCACTCAACTAGCCTTGAACCACGCGAAACTTAAGGTCAGACTACACATGCTTGCCAACACGCGCTCACTCCTAGCCACTCCTCGCTAGACGCCTTAGCAGACATTGCTTCATATTGAGCTATTGACAGTGCTTCTAAATGGGCAATTTCAATGTGACTACTATCCGTCGGTCAAGCTATTGCAGGAAAAAACCGGTTCACACCACGTAGCACAGCCAGACTACAGCACATGAGCGGGAGCGCGCACTTCAGGAGGGAGAGCTTGCTGCGGCTCGCTGAGGACAACCGCGTGGTCTCTGTGGTTGACGTGGCTTTAGGCATGTGGCATGCCGGCCATAACGCCAACATCCAACTGGAACAGGTCATGTGCTTCCCGAGTTTCGTACCTTCGAAGTGTGTCACTATCATGGTCGAAGCTCGTTATGTTAGGAATCCTTTTAACGCGAATCCGCAGTGCAGCATCCATAGCTTACGCGATGTGGATGCAGCCTATGTACTCACACATGTGAAAATAAAGACGACATTTGAGACACTGTGAACTCTTCTGCTTTTTTGGGGGGTTTTACGTGCCAAAACCAGTTCCGATTATGAGGCACGCTGTAGTGGAGGGCTCCGGATTAATTTTGACACCTGGGGTTCTTTAACGTGCACTTTAACGTGCACATGGGCATTTTTGCATTTCACCTCCATTGAAATGTGGCATTTCTAGCATTTCTAGACTTCTAGACTTCGATAAAAAGTGTTTCAGGGCCCCTTTAGGACAGCCAATGGGAGCGTAGAAAACTTTACAACCATGGTGTAACGCTTCAAAGCAGTCTTGAGAAATGCAAAGAAACTATTACGATCAGACAGTACTCATGTTAGTGAGTGGTTTGTGTCATTCATGCTTGATAAAAGATGATGGCAACTCACCAGGGCGGCTTTTTCAGCTGCAAGAGCTTCCAAGTTGCTTGTGAGGTGTTGCTCCACATTTGAATCTTCAAAGTCAGTCTGCACCTGACATTCTACAACATCGCAGCAAAGACGGGAGTGCTTGTTGTAACTGCGGTACAGGTGCACCAGATCAGGTGGCTTGGGAATGTTCAGTCCTACGTCATCCCAGTCCTCAAAGTCCTGAAAACCATGGCAACACAGGCTATAGCAGCAGCCAAACATTGATGTAAAACGAACAAGTAGCCATGGGACAGCAACTTTTCACTCATAGTTCTAAGACAAAAAAATGCATTCTTGGCAAGACCTTTACATAAACACTCAGTTAAGCCACCTTATTAGACAGTTTTAGTTTAGCGTACGCAATGCCATTGCGTATGCTGTAAGATAGCGGGTCATCACTGGTCATGCACAGAACGCTATCCCACCAATAGCGTATAGCATGCGCACGCTATTTCTCAGATTTAGCGTTACCGTCTTTGCGTGGTTTGCGCAGTTTACGTAAAACATGGCGGCGGTCCCCACTGCCCGCTTCGAATTGAATTTGGCGTGGCTTTTGTAGAATTCGCTTCGTTCGTGGCAAATGACTGCGCAAACGACTTTCTCTTAGTCTCAGGCCGCTTCAACAACAGTGTATTATGGATAACCTTGTGGAGTTTTCGAGATCGCTTCTCGTTTCGAACGACACGAAGCCTAACGAGGGAAACCTTCGAGATATGTCAGCGCCACCTGTCAGTGAAGTCGAGAGATAGGCGCGACGATGACATATGGCCTCTGAGATCGGAATATCTTGCAGGCCAACTAAAACTGTAATAAATGTGCGCTGTTTAGCGGACGCTGTACTATAGCGTATAGCGTACGCTATTAGTTGCGTATGCTATACTAAAACTGTCTATTGTGCTAAACTATAGAGTCACAACTTGCTTTACACAGCCATCAGTGTAGAAGGAACTTACTACACTGACACCATTATCACATCTCCCTTCAAGGTGAATGATTCAGTTTATTGTCCCAAAGTAACACAGGGGCTACGAGAAGCCCCGTAATATTCACCAGCTAGGATTATTTACCATGCACTCAAAGCTCAGCATCAGCATCTGGCTGCCACGGTCAGGAATAAACCCCATGACCTCGTACTCAGCAGCAGAGTGCCATAACCACAATCTACCACAATCAGTTAGCTTTGACTATCAATTTTAGTACATTATGACATGTCATGCAAGAGCAGGAAATGCACCACTGGCCAAAGGCAATTTTTTGAAACTGTGCTAAAACACAAAAATCAGACTCCACTGCCAATGTCAATGACTGTGCTGAGCAGCTACAAAGCCACGTCCTCCTTTGCATGAACTAGCAACCCCAGTCGTACAACTGACGAAATGATTACAGAAGCAATGCTCAGGACTGGTTTTTACATAAACACCACCCTGAACTGCTGCCACATTGTGCCACTGCAAGCAGACAAATTCATCTAACAAGGAGTAATTGGGTTATCGATGACACAATAAAATTTGAAGTTCTCCAGAGCATTAGATGCATGAGCTGGGAAAAACCCCTCTAAGACGCACACCTTGACAACGCAATATAGAGCAGGCATTGCATAGGCCTCAATTTTCCACCGGAGAATTCAGCTTGAATGGAGTCATACTATGTGTGTACCAAACTTGTACACGTTGCAGAAAAAAAATTACCGATTACAATTACAATTACTTCATTCAAAAATAGATTTCATTACAGTTAGCAAGTGCTGTCCCAAGAAAGTAATTAAGGAATTATACAAAAATAATCCCTTACTTCTACGTTACTTTCCTATGAACTTTTTTAAGATCGCATAGATACAGTAAACAGAACAAGCTGGCCTGGCACTTTCAGTCCATCCTCTGCAGCCCTTCATACTTTGCTCTGCACTAACAATCGGTTTTTAAAAATTTTGTCGGTCATCGTCCCTCGTTTATTTTCTGAAGAAATGAGCAGAGACATTAAAAAGTCGCTCGATAAAAAAAAATAGAGGGAAACACCTGTAGGTTAGCCAGTTCACCCTATGTGCGTGCTGTGAGGTAAGGTGGTGGTGTAACATATACGGATCTTGAGCACAAGATTATGGTTACACAGCATCTGAGTCCTTTATGAAGCATAGCGCTTCATTGTTTCTGGGGCCTGGAGAAGCACCTGGTTGGCCCAATGAGAAGCTGGGAAAATCATCCATGTGTGATTTCCTAGCATTAACGTCCTCATGCTCCAGAATGCCCAAACATTAACGTGCGGTAGAGCAACCGCCTCAGAAAGGCAGAGGTCCCGGGTTCGAATCCTGGACCAGGACGAAGTTTTCTTTAACTATGAAGCTTTGTTCCTGAGAAACCCATGTGGGTTTCCTTTGTAGCTGCATGCTTCATACGGGTGGATGTCTATTTTCCTTTCATGAACCTTCCTCCCCCTTGCAGAATTCCACCGAACTGATTTGCCACATTCATTGTCCTTGTGGTTCGAGTTGTCAATTAATTCGGCCTCGCACTGCGATCTGCTAGCCTCCAAGTTAGCTCAGATGGTAGAGCAACCGCCCCGGAGAGGCGTTGGTCCCAGGTTCGAATCCTGAACCAGGACGAATTTTCTTCAACTACAAAGCTTTGTTCCTGAGAAACCTGTGTGAGTTTCCTTTGTAGCTTTGCGCTACATACAGGCGGATGTCAATTTTACATTCATTGCGAACTCATAATTGCTTAGCGCAGTAATAACACAAAGTATAGTCAAGCACTCATGCTGTTACTTGGAAAAGCCAGCAAGTCCTTCGCGCCTCGACTCAAACTGTTGCTTATACTTCTATCAGTGTCAGTGTCTATAGTAAAAAGCTGTCCTGTCCTTGTGTTAGATTCAGACGGTTTGCAGTGCTGCACTTTTTAAAGGAATTCACCACAGCATCTGTTAAAGATTAAAAACAATTCATGCTAAAAAACAAAGAGGGTGCTTCCATTCCGGTATTTTCTTTTCGGGATTGTTCATGCTCAGAGGAAGAGAAATGCTTATAATAAACACAACACGGTGTTTGAGGCTTAGTGTAAAGCTGTGCTGGGCCAGATAACACTATGTCACTGATGCAACTAGTATACAAGAGGCAAGACGGCCTCTGGCCATAGCAAGATTAGCAGTCAAAACAAACAGTGCCACAAAAAAGGCACAACAGCAAAATACAGGTGGTGACGTCACACTGAAGTTCCTGCACTAGCTCCCTAGCTGTTACAGGTTTTGACAGTGTCTGCTGGGAAGCCACATGCCCAATACAGCCGACGCTTATTACAATGGACCATAATAGTCCACAAGAAAGGTTCGTTCAATCCAATGTCTGTTTTATTTAAAATTAGGGTCGCAGTATCTTATGAAATAATAAAACTTCACATACACCACTGTCTAAACCGAAGGCAAACACAAAAATGATGAAAAGATCGAAATTAAAATAAGCAATAGATAAATGAGTTTACATGGTAATCTTTACAATGTGTATCCTCTAACCATAGGACGGGTGCTCAAGCATATATATAAACGAATATTGTAACGACCAGCACATTTTAAACAAGGGATCTGTACAGGTCCAAAACATCAAGCTTAGTGTTTTTTGACCGTGGTCAGTGACCTGTTGTAATAATGAAGCTTCCTTAAACATCCATGCACATGACTGCCGCTCCTGCTGCCAGGGTTCTGGTGCTCAAGAGCATTGTAATTTTTACAAGAAGCCCTCGAAACTTATTAAACCTCTGCTGGGCAAGGGACAAAATAAACGCTTCCTCATACAGTCAGAAGTCAGGTCTAGTCACACACTAGTCACGCACGACATGGTCTGTATGTGCCAGACAAAACGTACCACTCTTGCACTGTTCAGGGACTCTAGCAGATTCAAAATATCCGCTTTGTATCTCTCAAACTATAACATATGAGTCATAATATTGTTCATATATGAGCTTACATATATCATATGAGTTTATATATGAGCTTATATCGTTCACACATAAATTACATCAAATTTTTGATCATTCATAATGTGCCAATGGAAATTTTTTAGATTGTTTAATCTTTTTAGATTTCAGCAAGGCCTTCAACAAGGCCTGTCATAAATTACTATTATACAAGCTGAACCTACTAAATCTAGAAAGCAACTTGCTTAAGTGGACTGAATGCTTTTTAACTAATTGTGTGCAATATGAAACAGCTAACAATCATAACTTGTCACCTACTATGGTACATTCGGGTGTTTCATAAGGGAAAGTCCTTCGACCTCTCTAATTTTTAATTTACATAAACGACTTCAGTTCCACTATTTCTTCCAACATTCACCGTCTTGCTGACTGCATCATACTTCGCAAAGTAACTAATTATGACAACTGTTCCTGCCCCCAATCCAATCTGACCTAAACACCATAATTAATTAGTGCAGTACATGGCAAATGAATGTAAATGTTAACAAATGTAAAGTCATGCGTGTATCTAGAAGTGCTAACAGTCCTTCAACATACTACCTAAACAATGTCCCCCTGAAATCTGTCAATTCTTAGAAGTACTTAGGTATTCATATCACGTCTAACCTATCTTGGGCACTTCACATTGAATACATCACTAATAATGCCACTCAAATGTCAAGGTACATACAATGGAACCTTTCGAAAGCACCATCTGCATTAAAATTATTACTCCATAAAACATTAGTATGTTCCAAGCTTGAATACGTTTCATCTGCGTGGGATCCTTATCACGAAAACCTGATTATTTTGCTCGAACTCATACAGAATAACTCCATTTGCTTCATTCTTTCTAATCATAACTGCATTTCCATTATAACTTTAATGAAAACCACCCTAATCCTTTCTTCTCTTGCATCATGTAAAATATCCTCTTTGAGTCTATTTAAAAATTGTACCATAATTCTACGCTTTGTTACCAGCTAATCCCTAGACCTCCGTATTTCTCCCATCGTGTCGACCACCATTATAAAGTTGGCATCGCATCTTGTAACACTGTTATTTTACAGATCTTTTTTGCTCCATACACCCTTATATTGGAACCATCTTCCCTAGAACGTCGTAATTATCAATAATAACCAACTCTCTCGTCAGATTTTAGGTAGCATTGTATAACCAGGTGAAATTTTGTATTATAAGTGCATACCATTTACACTTTCGTATCTTTTTTTGTACTTGCTGACTAATCACAGCTAATACACTAGAACTTTGTTGATATAATCCCATTACACATGATTTCCCGGCACCAGAGTTTGTAATCGAGAACCCCAAAAACTACAGTGACGTTTCACTTAGTGAACGCGGGTGACATGGAAGCGTCTGGGTGCCACAGCGCACACGAAGCTGTCAGCCCTTGGTGCACCTAGACTGCCTGCATTGCAGATTGCTTTCAAGATAAGGCTCGCGCGGCCACGCCATACACAGTATCTGCCAGAGTAGAACCCCCCCACTCCCCACTGAGTGGGAAGACGGTGCGCTGCTTCCCGCTTTCGTTCCTTGCACGCGCGGGATTGAGCTGCCATCATCGCCTCACCGTTGCCAGCTTTAACTTGCACATACAGCATACGGTGCGCAGGGACAATGTTATCACGAGACAGCACCTGTAGCAACTGCCAGAGGAGGACAACCCAGCGCGGCTCCCACCTAGACGCGTCACCTCTTTTCTCCTTCCCCGCTTGGCTAAACGCCACCTAGACTTTCCTCTAGGTGGTGTTGCTTTGCATGATTCTCTTCTCCACCTCCAGATGCCTTTCCTCCTCCGGCGCTCGCTTCTTTTGCGGCTTCAACATCCCATCGCCGATTTAAATGGTGGTGGGCCAGATAAGCTTGCACATAAAAATGACTCCATACAGTTACACTTTTACAGCAAAGCAGTTAAGGGCTAGGTTCCCGAGGATCGTGTCCGTGCGTAGAAAAAAACTATTATCATCAGTATTGGCTCGAGCGTAGTCTTGTTGAGTGCACAGCCCCTCCTCCCTCCCGGCTGAGCCCCCGCTATCTCTCTTCTCTTGCGCTAGTGGACCTTCTTTTATGCCGCATTCCCCCCCCCCCCCCCCCCGACTAGAATTGGGCCCGGCTGCGAGGCTAGCGCGACAAGCCTGCTGGAAGCTGCACCCGACTAGAGTTGAGCCCTGCTGGGAGGCTAGCGAGGCTAGGCGAGCAGCGCTCCTTCTCGGCTGCTGACGCACGCTCTTTCCCTCGCTCCTCTGGCTGCTTCGCGTGCGTATATTGACAGGGCCGCTGATAAATGGAAGAAAGGCAAGGAGAGCACGGCGGCTCGATGGCGGGGAGAGATAGACAGCTGCCACGCATGACTGTGCGTGTGTGTGCCTGCTCTCCGGCTGCGGTGCATGCGCGCATCCCTGCCGGCCTCAGCCACCTGGGCCGCAGGCTCTCTCCGGGCTCCCGCCTGTCTACGAAAAAAGTAGGTCAACGGAGGAGTGGGGTGTGAGAGGAGTTCACATTAGCGTTGGTTGTATATACGGAGCTTTGGGGGGAGGGGGGTATCCTGTAATAGTCCACTAGGTGAACTCTTACAGAATACCCCTGTTGGTCAAGGACTCTTGTCGGGGAACTCCGTACAAAAGCGTGACGAACGCGTTAAGAATACCGTCGAATGTGGACGCCGAGCCAGTTCTTTCAGAGCCGGGCATTGTATAGCCATCGTCTAAGTGTTAAAAAATACCCTACAGTGCTACTCGGAGCCGGCACCGAAGCCTTTTTCCCAAGTACGTAGTGAAGGTGTCAGTTTACCATTTTGTAGCCAAATTCAACATAGCAAATGGCCAACATAGCTAAACCCCAACATAGCAAATTCCACCGGAGCGCCAGCTTCGCTGGACTTCCCTCTTCACAGGGTGAAAAGGCTCTGACTTTTTTTACCAGTTCATATGTTCCTGAAAAACACGATCTTTGAGCACCAACGTTAAGTACATTTCCAAACATCGCAGAATATGTTTCCAGTTGCTAGATCGCATCTGTTTTTTAAATGTGTGAAGTGCGTGCAATCAAGAACAGTAGTTACCAGCCCATCTTGCAAAAAAACATCGGCCCACGCTCATTTCCTATTCCGGTACCAGCAAATATCTTCCTAGGTTATCGAACACCCCATTCACAGCAATCGCCACCAACCCTATTGCGATAAGCATCATCACGTATATGTTTCACAGCATGTAGGGCATAGAGCTTAGTGCCAGCGTACTGCATGCTTTTAATAGGCAATAATCCAAACATGCTGCCATTTCCTGCTGCAAGCAGCACAAAGTGCGTGTGATCTTTCACTCTGGTGGCATTGTAGGCATCACATTCTGCCGTCACCCACCAACTAAATTTTGTTTTTGTTTCCTGTGGGCTTCTTGTAACAGTACGCAATAAAAAATTACAATCTGCATGGCCCCAACAGTTTGAAGCACATCAGCGACTCCTGCTGAGTGGGCACATCAAAACTACTCGCCAAAATGCCCTGCTTGAAGAAGCTGCTGACCCAGCCCGAATTCGAGGAGCACAAATATAAGCTTGCCGAAACTGCAAACACGACAACACGCGTCGCAGGCCACTTAAACCCCAACAGTTCAGCGTGCACCAGAGTCTCGTGCTGCGACGATTCATGCAAAGCTTCATGTTATGTAGATAACAACAAAAGTTGAGCCTGTCTTAATTTTTCAGTGACCTCAGATTGTACGCTTTTCCTGATAGTATGTTCTTTCACATGTTTTCTTCCACAACGCATGAACGAGGTTCTACTGTATTCTACAGTTATTGTACATTGTATAGTCAGGAGCCTTTTTTTTTTGTCATACACTAATTTATTGCTGTAATTGTTCTCCTTCTTGTTGCTTTGTAACCACTCTCTTTATTGCTGTATAGCCTTGAAGGTAACATAAATAAACAAATAATATGTACATATATATATATATATAACTGGTAAATAAATACCTGCACTTCGTTCTCATCAGAAAAAGTGATGGATGTCAGCTTGTAATCATGCTTTAGTAAGTACTCGTTCAGAAGGAAGTTGACAGCTCGCCGCTCATGAGGGCGCAAAGGTTCCTCTGAAACAGTTGTGTGCTCACTGCCGTTGTCAGGAGTATTTGGATCAGACTCTGCATAATATAAGAGCAAAAAACAGGAAAAAAAGGACACGTGAAAGCGAAACAAACAAATTACTTTCACTCTTTTGAAGTAGCTTAAGCATTTGCATGGAACATTTTTACTGAACTTCCGTACAAATATTTCTTACTTTCATGAAAAGCTCAAACTTGTCAATACTAGTGATTCTGCCTGTGATTGCTGGTATAGTCCTAGTCCAGCAAATATATAACCTTTCAGTAAACAAGATCACCTCACAGAGGTGCATCTGCATATGCTTAAATTATCACACAAAACAACAGGAATAATACTTTCATGCACTCTATTAATTCCAAAGACAACACAATCAAAAATGAAAGAAAAATGTGTATACACACCTGTAACAACGGTTAGGTTTGCTCGCAGGTTTTTGATGGTTTCACGAGCCTTCCTAAGCTCAAATTCTAAAACTGACGTAAACAAAAGTAATGTTAAAACACTTTTTAAGTATATGACAATAATTTACAATGAAAAAAGGACACTCCAGAGTCATTATTATGACAAGAAAATTTTTCGTGGAGCTGAATTTTCGAAGGCCATGCTGCCTCAAACTGCCAGAGAAAAGGTATTCACATTTTCTACCACAAACTTTCTATCACGAATACAAAGCTAGACTGAACATTAGAAACACTCCATGAGCTTGATGTCCCAAAAACAAAGATAGCTATGAATATGCACAAAAAGGTTTTAAAGAATAATAAATAAAATATGAAGTTTTTACAAATGATAGTAAGAACAACTACTGAAAAGTTTTTCAGTGCAACAGTGACACAAACTGGAAAAGACCCTGGCCCCGTAACGATTTCTAACCGCTTCATACTTAGCAGAGTGAGTGGAGAGTCACAGAGAGCATGGCAGAAAGAGTGACACTGGCACCCTCCCTCCCACTAATAGCCACCATAAACCAAACAGTGCCTTTAGAGGTTCACCACTATGTGCAGACTCTTTTCCCAAAGTCAGCATGCCATTCAAAGAGAGAGAGCGGGAGGAACAGTGTCAGAGGAGGCTGAAATGTTAAGGCTAGTTGCCCGATGTCATGCTCTCTACTATTTTGTTTTCTCCCTCCATAATGTCAAAACTAGTGTCACATGCCGCACTCCTAGTGTTACGTTATCCCGTTGCCTTCATTTTTTTGTTCCTGCTTTCTGTTAAGTTTTGCATTTTTAATGCTAAATAGCCCCTCCTGCTTGGACCAAATTTAGGCCCGCACTACTCTGAAAATAAGATAAAAAAGCATGAAAAAATTACTGCCTTCCAAAGGTGTGGCAAAAACCAAACAACAGGTGAAAGGAGCACTCATGGCGCACACAACAGTAAGTGCAAAAATGTAAATTATAAGACACATCTGTCAATGCATTTGCACATTTATGAGTAATAAAGAAGCCAGGAAAATCACTTGCTTTTTGAGGTACCTGTTTCAAAAAAAAAAAAAAAAGGGGGGGGGGGGGGGAAACTGGTTAAATTTTCTCTCGGTACACAAAGACTAGGTAATAAAGGACAAGCATTTCAGAAATATTTACTGAGGTAGTTTAAGTGGAGTTAAGTTGACAAAAACTCCTGAAAATGCAAAGAGATGGTGGCGCCTAGATGTGTATGTGCAAGCCAAGAACTGAATGTTATTGTAAAATTATGTGGATTCCCCAAAGAATTCACAAACTTATCATAAAACAGCATGTAATTCAGAATGCAAAACAAGGGCTTCAAAGTCCAACGTAGTTGATATTACAGATGAAGCCAGGATCCCAAATGTCGATTGTTTCCTCAACATAATAGTTTATACCATTGAGGTATAATACTTGTTGAACAAATCTACCAGACCAGTTTACGATGTCCTTGTACTGTGGTAAAAAGCAAGAAGTACAATTACCTCCTTTGAGAAGTATGGACACCATAGTTATGCAAGAACAATTTTCTAATTTAACATTAAACAAAACATCACACACAAGTTGCATCAAGTATCAGTTAACCTACCAGCAACTCTTTCATCCAGTTGTTTCTCTCCATCATCTGAATACCTTGTGAAATCCAAAGAATCAAATGTCTGGACACTCGACGTTCTTGCTGTGAAAAAATTAAGCACTTCGTTACTCAAACGAACACCAACACACAAAAAATGTCAGCAAACAAAAATATTCAAAAGAAATCACAGGTTCAAATACAGCAATTACTTTATCAACTGCTATTCCTCCACTTTCATTCATACAAGGGTGGCAAAAGCAAAGAACAACGTTGCAAAGGCGTAATAACTTCAGTAAATTTCTACAGTACACCACTATTTCAGGAAACTTGAGCACGCAAACAAAAAAACTAAAACTAACTTTGTCAGCTGCATTACTATGTGAAAACTAAGAATGCGCCATTTCACAACGGCATGGAAAAGATCAGAAGAATAAGGTTTTCTCAACTCGAACCTTCCATGTGAAGCGACTTTTGTATATGCGCGCGTGCGCGCGCGCCTGTGTAGCATTTTCACCATGCACAATACAATTTCGTGCGAAGTAAAACAGCTGATCAGCGACAACATGGGACGTGGGCGTCAGTTTCGCACTGACGCCCACATCCCATGTTGTCGCTGCAAAGCGAATCAGATGCACGAATTTTTCTATTGCTACGCACTGCGCGCAGACGCTTAACGGCACTTCGCCGACAACAGCTGTTGTACAGAGCGCCGTTCCATAGCCCATCTCTCGGCCTCAGTGCAGGCATCAGACAAGCGAAATGGCTTCTGTATACGCACGCAGCACTGGTGAAGCATCAAAAACCGAGTGGCTATGCTTTTCAAAGTTGCCTGGGTTGGAAAAATAGTCTCGCAGCCTGGGTAGTTCCCTGCCGCTTTCCAAGAGTTCGGCATGCAGTTCCAAGGCGGTCAAAACGAAATTGTCTTTCAGAAGCTTTGCGGCAATTTTGTCTATAGTCACGTCGTGCACACTTTCTAATTCAGTCGGTAGAGGAGGCACAATCGAAGTTTCGAGAGATGATGTGCACTTCGAAATATCATTTTCCATCGTTTCGGCTGTCAGCCCAGCTGCCATACCACGGAGTTGGGAGTCAATTATATCGACGGACGACGGCCGAATAACCCCATGATAACGTCCCATGGAGAAAAAAAAAACGATGATGATGATAACAAGAAAATGACCGTCCGAACCAAACTATTCGAGCACGACTGAAATAACTAAGGAGTCTTTTTTGCCCCGTACATCAATATATTGCAACCATCTTCCCGAGGACATCGTAACTATCGACGATAACCATGGAGGAAGGAAACGAAACAGGAGAGGCCCTGACGTCACTTTTTTTGAGGCCGGAAGTGCAGCCTTGTTGGTGTGCCACCTGTCTTTGCGCCTCCAATCAGGGGTTCTGCAGCTCGCCGGAGCAGATGGGCGCGAACTTTGAACTTGCATTGTTACGAGCGGCCGGAAGAGTGTGCTGCCGACGCGCGTCAAAACAAAGCTTACGACACTTCTGTAGCAGGTTTAGTGAAGCAGACGCGCTCCTGTGTTTTTCCGTGGCACGTTGAAGAAGACGACGAAGACCCGCGCCGTGATTGCTTGAGTGTATCTATTGCTGGCCGACACTCACACTCACAGAATCAAAACACAAGTTTCAAGCTTACACACCACACTCTAAAGTCAACTTTTCTCGCGAACAAATGGTGCTGCGGGAAAGACACCGACGGAAAAATGTCATCTCACTTTTCAGAGACCGAGAGCAGCAGCGAAGCTTCAGGAGCGCGGTTGTCATGGCAACGTTGACATTTGGGGTACCCATCCCAGTGCTCCTTTGCGAAAAACAGCATGTGACTTGCGCCACACCTTCTCCAATACGCTCGTGCTGGCCAGGGCCTCTCCTGGGGTTTCCTTCCTCCATGACGATAACTAACTATTTTGTCAGACCATATGGTCAGACTTTAGCTAGATTAGAGTGTACTAGAACATGGAGAGTGCCCGGAACGGCTGCATTTTCAATGCATTGAAAGTGAAGCCAAACGACCGTAACGCCGCTTGGAGCGCTGCGATCGGTAACACTCAGCCCGCCATGGCTCAGAGGTAAAATGTCTGCTTCCCACGCAAAAAAGCGGGGTTCGAATCCTGGCAGGAGACAATGTTTTTCCGTTCTTTTTACTACTTCATGCGTTGATTTTTTTATTCTTTATACTGCTGCTTAACACTTGCTTCCGTTGCTATACAATACAACAAAAAGTCAAGCAGAAGTTGAAGGAATAATAACAAAATAACAATGTTTTGCAGTGAAATGATGATGATGATGATGATTTATTGGCATCCCCTTTGAAACGGGGTGGCGACGAATAGTCACCTAGGAATGATAATGTTTGCAGCGCCACCTCACAGGAATCAACAAAACTATTCCAACCAAAGCATGGCCTCTGAGAACTGCACGCATGCAAAACCCCGCCGACGCCTGCTTGACAGGCTCCGCTGTGCGCTCAAGGCTCATTCACACTAGGCCGACACGGCACCGATTTTGGTCAGCCGATTGTTGGCGACAGCATTTTCCTTCATGTAGACATGGCACCATCTGCAATGAATGCCCACGGTGGCCGGCAGAGGTCGCAGTCATGTAGGTAAAATAGACGTGTAAAATAGACTTTAAGCGGGTAGAAATAACCAAACAGAGGTTATCTGATTGGTGGATAAAATCAAGGCAGGGGTGAAATTTCACCCACCACAAAGTACAAAATATGTTAATAGTCATGGCTAGGTGGCGTATGCCACCGCCCGATTTAAAGGGTTCAGCCTCATCCATCCATCCATCCATCCGTGTAGAGTCCCTACGACAGCTTTGGTAGCAACTCTAGGTGGGTGCCGACTGCGCGTGTCGTCTGCTTCGCTAGAGCAGTTTCGCAGTGGTTGCGTCGATTTCTGTGTTTGCGTTTTCAGCGTCATTACGATGTTGCGTGTTTGTTCTTGTGTCAGAAAAGCTTCGAGTGAGTTTGTGGTTGTTCTGCTCCCGTGTATGTGAGTAGGAGAACTATGTGACGGCGGTGAAAGAATGCTGAAACCACAGCGACAGTGAAGCTTTGCGTGGTTGTGCTGGAGTAGCTACTGCTCGAGCAAATGGCTTGTATTCTTGTTCACTGCACCATCTGATAGCACACGGCTCGCAGAATGGAAAAGAAGGATAAAAAAAAATGACAAAACGCTGACGCCAACTGCTGTGGTGCGTGAAAAGTATTTAAAAAGCTGGTTCATCGAACGCACGTTTTCTATTATCATGAACGGCGTTTTCAACTATCTTCGCCGCAATAAATCGCGTGTGAAATCGATGTGATAAGTACGATATTCCATAAGTATCCTACAAACCTTGTATCTCAAAGCAGAAAATTAGAGACGAAATATATACATACATATATGTATGTGCGAAAGAACTTCCATCAAAGTGGCACAGGTGCACTTAGTCGGTGGCCTCCTTTAAATGTTTTGCTCAGCCGTTGAGAGCGCCGAATCGGAGAACTTCGAAGGATCTGGTGTCCACCGCAAAGCTTCTTTATCAGAAGAGTGCGCCCAACGCCGTAGTTTGCAAAGCCGCGAGCGCTGACGGATTGCAAAATGATGGTGCACAACGGCTCCAATAATTAAACCACCAGCGAAAGTCGCCATCTGTACTGCATGCAATACGCGACCTCGTGGGGTCTTTAAGATAAATAAATGAAATGAAATCTCGATCTCTATTCAGTCGCGTGGATGAATGTGCTGTCTTGGCAAGTGAAATCATTATAGCTTATGCCTCTTGAGAAGGTGAAATGAATAACTTAAAGTAATTTACTTGCCACCTTTATTTAAAGAAAATGGTAGTGTTCTGAATGCTGTGATGATGACAGAAGACAAAACAGGTCGCACAACTTGTGATGAGGTACGCATAATTCTTGATCAAGAAAGTTGCCTTAATTAACAGCTCCAGCTTGTTTATCGTCGAAGCAGTACAGCCTGCTTCAAAAAAGCAGTACTAGCATGGGTCTCGCTGTAGAATGTATATTAGATCTTATGAAAACACGTACAATATACGGGGAACATTGTACGTGTTTTCTGCATGTACCAAATAGTTCTCATATACGTACTAATTAATTGGTACTTGACTCGGTACATCTTAGTCCGCAATACTCCCGTCCTGGCTTCAAACAACAAAGAGCTTCCCCTAGAATTATCGTAGATATTTTCTTTGGCAATTTCTTGCTTGAAAGTTCGGTATGTGCCCAGTGCTGATTTCGTCTGCATCCCTGTTTTCCACAGCCCCCTTCTGTTTCCTTAACCTTTTTCTTAACCGCTGTTTCCTGGTTTGCACCCCTCCTGCAGTCCAAATATTTGATTGACAGTTTTCTGGTCAGCTTCCTCCATTTTGTATCAACATTCCTCATGTACAAATAACTGAAAACTCTCCTTGCCCACCGCTTTTCTGCCATTTCTCTCAATCGCTCCTCGAATTCTATCTTGCTGCTGGCTTCCCTGCCCTCGAATGACGTCCATCCCATGTCACACTGTAGCCCCTGATTTGGTATATTTCCGTGTGCTCCCAGAGCCAGTCTACCTACCCCTCGCTGCTTAACTTCCAACCTTGCTCGAACCTCTGATCTCATGCACAGGACCGCATTGCCGAAAGTCAAACTAGGGACCATCACCCCTTTCCAAATCCCTCTCACCACTACGTACCTATTGTAATTCCACAGTGCCCTATTTTTCATCACAGCTGCATTTCTGCAACCTTTAGCCGTCACATATTTTTCATGTTCCGTTAGGTACTCAGCCCCATTGTTTATCCACACTCCAAGATATTTGTACTTATCCACCACCTCCAGCGTAACCTCCTGTATCCTATGCTCGCTGCCCTGATTATCATTAAAAGTCATGACTGCCGATTTTTCTTTACTAAACTTCAGACCTAAGCTATCTCCCTCTTTACCACAGATGTCCATTAATCTCTGCAAGTCTTCCTTGCTGTCAGCCATAAGTACAATGTCATCCGCATACATCAGTCCTGGTAATGACTGTTTAATCCATTCTCCTTGCTTGAAATAGGAAAGGTTGAAGCCAAGTCCGCTCCTCTCTAATTTTTTCTCTAATCCTTGTAAATACAGCATGAACAACAGAGGTGACAGAGGGCACCCCTGCCTAAGCCCCTGCTGTATCTCTATAGGCCCAGATACCTTGTTTTGCCATTTTATAAGCAACTTGTTACTTTTATAGATATCTTTTAAAAGATTTCTTACTCCATCTTCCACCTCTAGAGTGCCCAGTATGTCCCACAAATCCTTTTGGATTACACTGTCATAGGCTCCCTTGATATCCAGAAAGGCAAGCCATAGGGGCCTGTGTTCCTTTTCTGCTATTTCAATACACTGTGTCAATGAGAACAGATTATCTTCTAACCTTCTTTGTTTTCGGAACCCATTTTGTAGTTCCCCCAGCACCTCCTCGCTCTCCACCCATGCCTGCAGTCTGTCCTTTATAATCTGCATCACCACCCTGTAAACCACTGACGTCACTGTTATGGGACGGTAGTTGTTTATGTCGGCTTTGTCCCCCTTTCCCTTATATATCATGCTCATCCTGCTCAGTCTCCACCCGTCGGGGGCTTTACCGTCCATTATCATTTTGCTCACTGCCTCTCTTAATGCTTTCTTAGATTTTGGGCCCAATGTCTTTATCAACATAATTGGGATGCCATCAGGACCTGTCGACGTGCTACTAGGAACCCTCTTCTCTGCCCTTTCCCACTCGCTTTGTGCCAGTGGAGCCACTGCACTGACTAGTCCATCCTCACCTGATTGAGCACATGCTATGTTTCGTTCTTTAAATTTTTCTGCCATCATTGTTCTTATATGTTCCATTGCCTCATCTCCCTCTAGTCGAACACCTTGAGCTGTAACTATAAACCTCTGCTCTAGGCTAGTCTTATTACTCAAGGAGTTGAGATGTTTCCAAAATTTCTTCGCTGCTTGCATTCACTGTGGATTGCATTCACTGTGGGTGTAATGGTGCTATTCCAGAGCAGTTGTACAGCAGGAAGAATTTGAGAAGGTTCTGTAGATATCCATTGACGATTCCTGAAGCTTTTCTCAATGAGCGACTGCTACACACCATAGGATTTTTAAAATCTATGCACTATGCAAGATCATTATGGCCGAGCATGTGTTTCTTTTTGTCCACCTCTGTAATAGCCTGCAAGGACTGACAGTACCGTAAAATAAGCAAAATAGAAAAGTACAGCACCTGATACTAGTATGGCACATACTTGGACACAAGCACTAAAATTGGTTATGCCATCACTTGCCTTTCAACCTTCAGACTAGACATTACTGCAAGCACAGAACACCCAACTACAGTGACATTTCGTGCCACTGTTCACATACCATGCATGCCTTTTCACAAACAGTCAACAAAGGGAGCGTAGCAATAGTTTCTTTTCCTATTGCAATGTTACCCGTTCAAGGGTCCCTGCAACACCTTTTATGGAAGATCTGGAATGTTTCTGGTCATATCCCTGCAAGCATTTCTTCACCAAAAAATATTTTGATGTGACTTGCATAAATGAAGTTACCAGCTATCAAATGCTGCTACCATACTCTCTTGGTCTTTCCCTCTTCTTTTTTGTCGTAAGTGGGCTCAAAGCTGTGCCCATGCAGAACAATGGCTCCTATGCTCTGCCCATCATCTCACTGTATTGGGCTGACCTCCAAACTGTGTGATGAAACGTCCTGTCGCACTACCCAACCATGGAGGTCACTGTACCTGTGAAGTGGTATGTTCTCTGCCACCAGATGGTGCGCTACTTAACCACTGACATTTTCCCACTTCTGCTTCTGCCAAAGGCACTGTTTAGTTCTGATGTCTTATGAAATTCTGCCTATGGGCCATCACATTTAAAAATGGCAGATGAAGAGAACGCAGAGAACACATTCAAGAAGCACTGCCATTATTGCATTAACTTTATTCCTGATAAAAAAGATACGCACAAAGAAGATAAATCCGTGGATTAGCCGGCACATTATCCTCTTGAAAATAAAAATAAAGTGTCTAATAAGAACAAAGTCCCTAAAATCTAGTTTCTTAGAAGCATTGACGGTTGAATTGTCCGCACGTATCCGATCGGCCAGGCAGCATTATTTTACCGAGACCCTCCCACAGTTTATGCAGAACAATCCAAGTAAATTTTCTAATCATGTCCGGGATTCCAGTCAGCCTATTAAGCAGATAGTTGTAAATGAAAATGTTATCACATGTCCAGAAGAAATCCGAAGAGTTCCACTGGTCCTGATTGTATACCCAATGCATTCTTAGCTATGCAGAATCCTTAGCTCATTTCCTAACCAAAATCTTTAACGAATCACTGTTGTCAGTTTCATTACACCCGGACTGGCTTACAGCCAGAATTGTGCCTATACACAAGACCAGAGACTGCCTTTTGGTAGGGAACTACCATCTTACCTTCTTAACCTGTTCCTCCTGTAAGCTCATCGAACACATAGTTCAAAATCATGTACTGCAGATTCTAAATACAAGTTCTGCGCTCCGTCCATGTCAGCATGGTTTTAGAAAGAGATTTTCAACCGTTGCACAATTAACAGCTGTTCACACCCTTAGTGCCATATTAGGCAATTCCGGACAAGTTGACGTATACATCTCGATTTCAGTAAAGCATTCAACAAGGTTCCTCACGATAAACTACTTCTAAAGCTTAGGATAATTAGAGTACCGGCACCACTCATAAAATGGATAGCTGCTTACTTAAAGCAGAGAACACAGAAGGTGAAATTGACAGTTTTCGTTCCCCTCCACTCGAAATCACCTCAGGCGTTCCCCGCAGGGGAGTGTGCTGGGACCTCTATTTTTTTTTTGGTCTATATAAATCATTTGGTCTCCTTTATTGATGAAAACGTCAAAGCTTACCTTTTTGCTGATGACTGCACGTGGTTTAACGAAATACATTCTGGTTCAGATTAAAGCCTGCTAAATACTGCTTTAAATTGTTTTGTCTTGGTGTGACAAATGGGGGATGTTATTGAACTTTGAGAAAACAGTATTTATGAGCATCACTGGGAAGAAGACGCCTCTTACACCCTCAACACTACATCTGCGACTCAGGTCACAAAATACAAATATTAAGGTGTAATCAATAACAACCAGCTTACTTGGAATGATCACATTTGCTTTATAACTTCATCTGCTATGAAAAAAAAAAACAGGTTTTTAAGACAAGTTAAGGGCAGCACCTGCCAGTGCAAAGAAAGTAGCTTCTGAATATATTGTTAGCCCAAACCCCAATATGCCACCGTGGTGTGGGATCCTCACACGGTTCAAAGGCGCGCCGTGCGCTTCATCTACAACTAATACAGGAATTCCGACTCCATCTCTCCTCATGAAAACTAAGCAAATAAAACTTCTCTGTACCAGAAAAAAAATAGTGAGGATAGAATCTTTACACTCCTTGTTTCATGGAAAGTTCGGCATCCCGGCCACACCATATCTTACACTGGCTTTAACCTGCAAAACACGACACACACACAACTATAGCTTGACTCCTCATTTCGCAAGAACAAATGCCCACAAGTTCTCATTTTTTCCAAAAACAATAACTGACTGGAACTTCCTACCTGAAGAGCTTTTCACGTGTGGGAACTTCAAAAAGGCCATTGATGATATTTTTAACCCTTTTAGAGGTGCCGGATATGTATATATATATATATATATATATATATATATATATATATTTAGAAGTGTTTTATATATCTACATGCATGCATTTTAACAAATAGGTATATTGCTGTTTGTATAATGCATTGTATTCCTTCTTTGAATTTGCCCTTCCTGCTTGGACCAAAAAGGTCTGCAGTATCATGTAAATAAATAAAAAATAAAGTAAAACTGAGAAATGGCAGGAATTTCTGGAAGTTTGGAAAGAGCAGGTAGTCTTTTGAAGCGAAATTTAGGCTCCGGACTGTGAGCACAGGGTTAATATTAAGCTCAAATGTTCGTGACAGTATTGTTTAGCAACTAAGCAGGTTTATTTACAATGTCGAAAAAATGATGCAGGACCCTTACCATTTGGGTGTAGACCCAAGTGAAGCAGAGGGATATAGAAATTTCAAAGCATAGGAATTGAAGTGAATTCTGGGGTCTTAAGTGCCAAAACCATGATTTGATTATGAGGCAAACTGTAGTGGGGGCCTCCGGATTGATTTCAACCACCATCAAAGCATAGGGTCCAACAACTGCTGGAGAATGCAATGCTAATTGAGTCACTGAAATTGGTTTAGCCTAGGGTCCTTCGCACCATGTAAGGACTGCAAGTACAGGGTTAATATTAGGCTCAAATGTTCATGACAGTATTGTTTAGCAAATAAGCAGGTTTATTTACAATGTTGAAAAAAAAAATGTTGCAGGGCCCCTTACCAGTGGCCAATTGGGCACACATCCAAGTGAAGCAGAGGGATAGAGTTTTCAAAGCATAGGGTCTGACAAACACTGGAGAATGCAATGATGATTGAGTCACTGAAATTGGTTTAGCCTAGGGTCCTTTGCCCCAAAAATGACAGAGGTGATAAGCACAGCAAGGTAGGTAGTAATAGGAGTGCCATGAGCAAGTTTACAAAGTACATGAAGGCTGCAAAGTTTGTTTCTTTGTCAGCATTCCTTTGAAGACTTTAATCCACCCCCTCCATGGCAAATCATCAATCTTCCCCCCTTTCAGAAATAAGGACATTTTCTGCCTTGACAGATGAAGGCTATGATATACAGAGACACAATTCGCTGTGCAATAACGAAGTGCAAAATTGACACATAGCTGCAACCAGAGCAATGAAATCATTAAAGTGCTATGGTAACACCATCAGAAATAAGACACTAAATTCAATAATGAGGTCTCGGCTTTAAGACACATAAAACAGTCTCCAAGCTTTCAATTAAGTCAATAGAATTCATATTTTTATAGTGTGAACAAATAAAATCTCATGCATTATTTTGATCTGTTGTACGCATGCCTTGTCTTGATGTACGACACAGATCATGCACATATTTGTTCACAGAAACATATCTAGCACCTGCACATTATTGCTTTAGGCATGTCCCATATCAACTCTTCTAGGGAAAAAAAAAAAAAAAAAAGAACTGAGCACCGTGTGAAACAACTGTAACAAAATGCTAAAGGATAAATTCAACTGGACTAATTTAACAAAGACTATACCACCTTCATTTGCAAAAACATAATACGTATGGTGGTTAAAATATGTGTACTACCCTTAAAAGTACAATGGCTCATGAGCTTAAACCTTGCCACTACCAAATATAGTCTTTAACATAAAGCTTTATTATGTATTGCTCAATATATCACTATCATCAAAAGGTTGAGGTACACACACACACATTACTGTTTCATGTGCACCCAATGTAAATGAAGAGGGAAAAACTTCCTTAACATGGTAAAACAAGTAAAAATCCACAAGAAGCTCCAAACAAAAACTGCAATTTTTTGGGCACAATGTCTACCATGCAATAAAGAATTATATACTGTCTCTTTTAAGTTAATCTACTATGTCTGCAATACATATTAAAAAATCATTGCTATTATCTCTAATTAGCAGCAGCACACTGCATAACATGATTTTCTATTATCAATGTGAGCTGTTTGTCAAACAAAACGGCAAAACGTTGATTACACATAAAGCCATGTCGCTGTATGATCTGCAGTTACAGAGGACAAAATGACACTCTGGTAACCAGACATTTCTTTTAGCAAGCAGTAATATCTTGGTTAATGAATGGGAATGATTCAAAATGACAAGCTGCACAGAAAACTTGCAGCTGTCTTTGGTAGGCAGCAACCTGTGACGGAGTATTTCCTTCACAGGCTAATGGAATCAGGCACAATGCACACTGTCACCAAGGCACTCTGTGTCTACAAATGTACCAAACTAAGACTTTGATGTTCAACAAGGACTTTACAGATGGCGCACTCTTGAAAGTGCCACAAATGATTTCCTCGTCTCCAGGCTGTGCCAGCCTACAGGGCCCCGTTCACAGTCGGCACAAGCCAGGTATTTTGTTTGACCAACAGTGTTGGTGAATCCAATGTTTTCAAAGGTGTAGATGTCATTAACACACCAAAAGTCTGTTAGCTTCTCGACCATCTTGCTGTCCCCATCCACTGTTGGAAGGTCGTACTGTTGAAAAGACAAAGACCATGTTTATGATGATAAGCCATGCCCTGTAATGCTCCTTGGTTGAAAATGCAAGTCTGGAAGATGCATACAAACAGCATACTAACAACTTTGGCAAGTTGCATATGTGTATGAATATATTCAAAGAAACAAATAGCAGTTCATTCATTTACAAACATGAACTTATATGGGTGAATATACAGAATGTGTCCACAAAACCTTCTCTCTTTTTCAAAGGTTCTTTACCCACTTTTAAACAATGTTCTAATTTGGGAACCATAACTGTGTTCTGGTCATTGCAATGTTAAATTCAGAAAAGCAATGTTATGCGAACAAAATCACCTGTTTGACAAATCCTGCCCCTACTTCAGCAGCAATAAATGCAGCGGATAAAGTTGTGAACTATGTGGTGCTGTTTATGTTGCTCTTTTGAAGCCAAAACATTCACACCCCCCCCACAGCAGGCCATTTAAACTGCTCACTTTCAGACATCCTTTTGCACATCTAAATCAACTGTTCATTAATGTCTTTAGTTGCTCAGAAAAGAGTTTGACATGCACATTGCTATGAAAGCTGAAAAGTGCTCAAGAGTTTTGGTCAGTTTTTGAGCTCATTGTCAGCTGTCCCCAAATTGGAAAAGTCATACAATGTATGGTCTTTAATGCTCAGTGGAAAAAGTATTAGGAAAGCATGTGTGGCTTTGTATACAATAAGTGTTAGTTTTGTGAATTGTTGCTTTTTATAAAAGAGTCGCTTTATTGAAGATATTTCCTGGCATAAATTCCTTACATCGGGACAAGCCTTAAAAATGGCACAATGCGATGGCTACACGAGACAGACGATGCCATGATTTTGCCAACACCAAACATCAATGATGTGTCAGTTCGAAAAGAAGTAGATGGAGAAGTTTGTGAGCTCAGTTCCTCCCCTCCAGATGCCCCTGGTGAAGTGAAAGTAAATGTAGGAGAGGATAGAGCAGCAATGGCAAAGGTAATGATTGTGATCATCTAAAGCTGATGAATATACCGTATCCTCAAGCTCTATTAAAGTTTAGAGAGCTTCCCCATCTCATCCACACCAATTCAATATGGGACCAATAAAATACTTCCTTCAGCCATATGTTCAAGGAAACAGAATCACAATATTTATGTAAGTATACAGCAGGTTTGTGCAATAAATTTACTATATGATTTCACACTTTTGTCAAAAATTCAGTTGGAAATTGTCACTGTTACTTTCATTACTCGATATGGCCAGCTTTATCGCAAGGAGCTGGAAGAATGTAATTATGACTGGTGCTGAGAATTCAACCTTCACAATTTTGCACAATCAAGAGTTAATTTGACACCATGGAAGGTAGAAGCATTGAAAATAGAAATAAGATGCTTCCCTTACTGCATGGTGTCAAGAAATAGTTTCAACTGTTCAATATATCCACTGCAGGACTAAATGTGGATGAAATTCTACTGATTTGCATTGGTGGCTACAGTTGCAGGTTCTCTAAAAGCAGTGCATGACCCTATCCCTATGGTCGTGAATTTGGCAGAACGCAGCAATGCTCGGGGCAGCTAGGTGGCAGCAGTGCTTAAAGTCTCCGTTTGCTCGAGGGGAGATTCACATGCATACATGAACTGTTCGTATACGTACGTAGGTATAAGATGTATGTATGCACTGCTGATCACCAGGCGAAGAGGGGCCGGGCCTCCCAATAATTTTTGGTTGAGACGCGATTGCCTAGGTCAATTGGAACGTGTCCGCGGACACCTACCACATGGTGTTGGCATGCCCCAACAACCCAGCCTACCCCCCCCCCCCCCCTCCCATCCTTCCCGAGAGTGCTGGGAGGCTGCCCTGCTCGGCTGCTCGACCATACAGGACCAACGTGCCCTGGTGGACCGAGCCCGGGCTGCCACAAAAGCCCACAGGGGTACCGGAATAGGAACCCCTCCTAGACTTTGTACGGGGTGGTGGGCCCTTCTGGCTCGTCGCAAACTCTTTGTACATAACCACAATAAATGTTTTTTTCACTCACTAATACAGTACCGAGATTGGAAAAATATTTGTGCTCGAGGCGCACAGCACTACTCCATTGTTCAAAAATGAGAACACACTGTTACAAATTAGGTATGATTAAGAAATGATTTTTTTTTCTCTATACTAATCAATCTAGACCAAATGCAGTGGGTCTTCTGCATCTTCTACAGCTTAGAGTCGCGGCGCATAACGTCATCACGTACAGCCTACGAAGTGAAGCGCTCGCTGCATGCGTTTATAATAAACTTAAAGGTCATAATCGTAATACTCCACATTCCTTAACATTTCGACAAAAGTAAGCTGGAAGTGGAAGCTGCGGTCGACTGTGCAACGTTTGGTTGCCTCGAGCTCACATGAGCAAATGGACATTTAGAGATGGACCAAAAAGTGTCCAATTAATAATACTATATCGCCAATACAGTTTCGTATTGATAATAAAGAGAATAAACAATAAAAGTCGGTATTTACCTGCGTACTGACCAACTCGCACACGCCAACGTTGAGTATCCGGGACGAACAATACTTGCATTCGATAGGCACTTTGTTCTTGCCGTTTTCGACCAGTTGGTCTTTTTCTTTCTCACCGCCGTCAACATCTCGCGGGTCGCTTTCGTTCATAGCTGTAAAATTTTCCGACTGTTCTTTTTTTACTTCACCTCTTAGCGGCGTAAGCAATGCAATACAGTCACAAAGTACGTACAGGATCTCTGCAAAGCTAGGAACTTCACATTTGTTCAGCTGAAACAAGGGTTGTTATGCAAGCGTTCAAGCTCTAAAGACCGTCCAGAACGCACCGGACGCTGCAATCGCGACGCACTCTAAAAACAATAATTCTGACACCTCATCTTCCGCAGTGCAAGCGTGCAAGGACGGCGGGACGAGGCAGACGCAGGCAGTTCTTTGCTTCAACAGCGGAATAAAAAAAAAAAAAAAAAAAAGAGAGAGAGAGAGATAAGAGAGAGAGGAAAACAGAATAAAGAACCACAACCACTGCATGCTACCACTATCACAGACCGCTCAGGGTGGTGACAGCCTTTGAGCGGCCCCGCGCTACCCGCGCCGCTCCGTCGCCATTGTGGTGCACAGCGATGGCATGGACGGTCACGGCGATCGCAAGCGAGAAAGGACACGTTTTAGCGCTGAAACTGCTGAAACCTCATTTCAGCGCACTTTCTGGTCGGTCACGGCGGTCGCAAACGAGAAAGGACACAACATTTTTGCGCTGAAACTTCATATCAGCGCACTTTCATGGTTTCAGGTTTATGAACTCCGAACATAGAAACAAGCTCCAAATCAAATGTTATATAGATATAGAAATACATACATGGCAGCATATTTAAAGTACAAAAACTGTCCTGTAGCATTTACATCATTTTAAATTCTACATGACAAGAACACGTTGAAACAGCAAATGCCTACAATGCTGCGACCCGGTCGACGGAGTGAAAACACAACGAAAAGGGGGGTAACGTGCCCTGGTCGTTCTAGCGCTAAATACTGATTTGACTTGGTTTCGTAAATTAAAGCTTATTTTTAAATAGATGACGCTAAAGTGATAAACGCGACAAGAGCTGTTCTGTGGTTAGCGCCGCTAATTCTAGCCACCATAGCGCCGCATCGGAAGCGACTATAAGGGTGTGTTTCAAT